>NW_028168380.1:0-14971 GCF_964237585.1 Gallinula chloropus
CTGACGGTGAGGAGGGGGCTTTGGGAGGGGGGTTTGGGGGGGATTTGAGGGGGTTTTGGGGTGTAACAACCTGGTTTTGTGTGTGTGTGTGTCCCTCAGAACACCATCGACACCCTGAACATGCAGGTGGATCAGTTTGAGAGCGAAGTGGAGTCGCTCTCGGTGCAGACACGCAAGAAGAAGGGAGATAAAGATGTAAAGACCCCCCCAAAACCCCCCAAACCCCTCCTGGAACCCCCCAAACCCCTCCTGGGACCCCCCCAAACCCCTCCTGAGCCCCCCAAACCTTCCTCAGCCTCTCCACAGCCCCCAGACCCACCCCCAACCCTTGTGTCTTTTCAAAACCCACCCTTAAACCCCCCTAAATCTCCCTCAGCTGCCCCCAAAACACTCCCAACACCCCCCCAAACTCCCCAGAACCCCCCCCAAACTCCCCATAATCCCCCCAGACCCCCCCAAACTCCCCAGAACCCCCTCCAAACCTCCCCTAAACTCATAATGCTCCTCAGACCCCCCCAAACTTCCCAGAAGCCCCCAAACCCCCTCCAACTCCCCCCAAACCCTCTCCAAGCACCCCCAAACTCCCCAGAACCCCCTCCAAACACCCCCAAACTCCCCATAATCCCCCTCAGAAACCCTCCCAAACTCAGAACCCCGTACAACCCTCCCCAAACTCCCCAGAACCCACTCCAACACCCCCAAACTCCCCATAATCCCTTCCAAACCTCCCCCAAAACTCCCCAGAACCCCCTCCAACCCCTCCCAAACTCCCCATAAACCCCCTCAGACCCCCCCGAACTCCCCAGGACCCCTCCCAGACCCCCCCAAACCCCCCATAATCCCCTTCAAACCTCCTCCAAACTCCCCAGAACCCCCTCAGACCCCGTCAAGTCCCCCAGAACCCCTCCTAGACCCCCCCTAAACTCCCCATAATCCCCCTCAGACCCCCCCAAGCTCCCCAGGACCCCTCCCAGACCCCCCCTAAACTCCCCAGAACCCCTCCCAGACCCCTTCCAACCCCCTCCAACCCCTCCCCCCAAACTCCCCAGAACCCCCTCCAACCCCCCCAAACTCCCCAGAACCCCCTCAGACCCCCCAGAACCCCCTCCAACCCCCCCCAAACTCCCCATAATCCCCTTCAGACCCCCCCAAACTCCCCAGAACCCCCTCACACCCCCCCAACTCCCCATAATCCCCTTCAGACCCCCCCAAACTCCCCAGAACCCCTCCCAGCCCCCCCCAAACTCCCCATAATCCCCCTCAGACCCCCCCCAAACTCCCCAGAACCCCCTCCAACCCCCCCCAAACTCCCCAGAACCCCCTCCAACCCCTCCCAAACTCCCCAGAACCCCTCCCAGAACCCCCTCCAAGCACCCCCAAATTCCCCATAACCCCCTCCAACCCCCCCAAACTCTCCAGAACCCCCTCCATCCCCCCACAAACTCCCCAGAACCCCTCCCAGCCCCCTTCCAACCCCCCAGAACCCCTCCAACCCTCCCCCACCCCCCAGAACCCCCTCCAACCCCCCCAAACTCCCCATAATCCCCCCGAAACCCCCCAGAACCCCTCCCAGACACTCCCAAACCCCCCAGAACCCCTCCCAGCCCCCTTCCAACCTCCCAGACCCCTCCCAAACCCCCCAGAACCCCTCCCAGACCCCTTCCAACCCCCCAGAACCCCTCCCAGCCCCCTTCCAACCCCCCAGAACCCCTCCCAGCCCCCTCCCAACCCCCCCAGAACCCCTCCCAACCCCCCCAGAACCCCTCCCAGCCCCCCCTCAACCCCTCTCCCCCTCTCTCCCCCCCCCAGAAGCAGGACCGCATCGAGGGCCTGAAGCGGCACATCGAGAAGCACCGGTACCACGTGCGGATGCTGGAGACCATCCTGCGGATGCTGGACAACGACTCCATCCTGGTGGACGCCATCCGCAAGATCAAGGACGACGTGGAGTACTACGTGGACTCCTCCCAGGACCCCGACTTCGAGGAGAACGAGTTCCTCTACGACGACCTCGACCTCGAGGACATCCGTAAGGAGTGGGGGAAGGGGGGTTTGGGGGGGGGAAATAGGGGTTTGGAGGGGGAAATAGGGGTTTGGGGGGAGTATCGGGGTGTTTGGGGGGAGTATCGGGGTGTTTGGGAAGGGAAATAGGGGTTTGGGGGGGGAAATGTGGGGGTTTGAGGGGGGACATAGGGGTGTTTGGGGGGAAATGGGGGTGTTTGGGGGGAAATGGGGGTGTTTGGGGGGGGAAATGGGGGTGTTTGGGGGGGGAAGTGGGGGTTTGAGGGGGGACATAGGGGTTTGGAGGGGGAAATAGGGGTTTGGAGGGGAAAACAGGGGGTTGGGGGGGGAAGTGGGGGTTTGGGGGGAGTATGGGGGTGTTTGGGGGGAAATAGGGGGTTTGGGGGTAAAAAAGGGGGTTTGGGGGGGAAAAGTGGGGGTTTGGGGGGAAAGGGGGGGTTTGGAGCAGGAAAGGGGGGGTTTGGAGGGGGAAAGTGGGAGTTTGGGGGGCGTATGGGGGTGTTTGGGGGGGGAAATAGGGGTTTGGAGGGGGAAAGTGGGGGGTTGGGGGGAATATAGGGGTTTGGGGGGGCAAAGTGGGGGTTTGGGGGGGGAAATAGGGGTTTGGTGGGGAGAAGTGGGTATTTGGAGGCGGAAAATAGGGGTTGGGGAGGGGAAATAGGGGTTTTGGGGGGGGAAATAGGGGTTTGGGGGGAATATGGGGGTGTTTCAGGGGGGGAAATATGGGGGTTTGGAGGGGGCAAGTGGGGATTTGGGGGGAGTATGGGGGTGTTTGGGGGGAAATATGGGGGTTTGGAGGGGAGAAGTTGGGGTTTGGGGGGGGAAAATAGGGGTTGGGGGAGGGAAATGGGGGTTTGGTGGGGAGAAGTGGACATTTGGAGGGTGGAAATGGGGGTTTGGGGGGGGGGAAGTGGGGGTTTGGTGGGGAAAGTGGGGGTTTGGGGGCAGTATGGGGGTGTTTCAGGGGGGAAATAGGGGCTTGGAGGGGGAAAGTGGGGGTTCAGGGGGAATATGGGGGTGTTTGGGGGGAAAAGTGGGGGATTTGGGGGGAAATAGGGGGTTGATGGGGAGAAATGGGTTTGAAGGGGGAAATAGGGGCTGTGGGGGGGGAAATAGGGGTTTTTTTGGGGAAAATAGGGGGTTTGGGGTGAAAAGTGGGGGTTTGGGGGGAATATGGGGAGGTTGGGGGGGGAAAGGGGATTTGTGGGGAAATACGGGTGTGTTGGGGGAATATAGGAGTTTGGGGGGGAATATGGGGGTGTTTGGGGAGGAAATAGGGGTTTGGGGAAAAAGGGGAAGGTTGGGGGGGAAATAGGGGTTGGGGGGAAAATATGATGGTTTGGGGGGCAGAGTTGGGGCTCTGGGGGCAGAGTCTGCCCTTTAGGGGTGCAGACATGGGGTGGGGGGTTTGGGGGTGCACCAGAGTTTTCAGGGGAAAAGTTTGGGGGGAAATGGGGTGGTTTTAGGGGGCAGAGTGGTGTTTGGGGGTGGGATGTCCTGTTCAGGGTGGGGGTTTTGCTCAGAATCTCTGTGTTTTGGGGAACCCCCTCCCCTGTGGAGCCCAGGGGGGATCCCCACACCCTGTATGTGTGTGTCCCCCCCCCAGCCCAGCCGCTGGTGGCCACGTCCCCCCCCAGCCACAGCCACATGGAGGACGAGATCTTCAACCAGAGCAGCAGCACCCCAACCTCCACCACCTCCAGCTCCCCCATCCCCCCCAGCCCCGCCAACTGCACCACGGTGAGGGGGGTGCGGGGACGGGACCCCCATGGGGGGCACGGGGACGCCCCGGGCACCGGGACCCCCCCCAAACCCCCCCTGTGCCCCCCAGGAGAACTCGGAGGACGACAAGAAGAGGGGACGCTCCACCGACAGCGAGGTCGGGCAGGTGAGGGGGGCACAGGGACCCTCTGGCCCCGCCCATGCGGGCTCTGGCCCTGCCCACACAGGCTATAGCCCCGCCCACACGGGCTGTAGCCCCGCCCACACTGCCTGAGGCCCCGCCCACACGTGCTCTGGCCCTGCCCACATGTCTGAAGCCCCACCCACATGGTCTCTTGGCTCCGCCCACCCTATCTGAGGCCCCGCCCATCCCACCTCCAGCCCCGCCCCTCAGCCAATCCCCTTCATCCTCCCCCTTAGGCTCCTCCCACCAGGCCATTGGCCCCGCCCCTCAGCCTCACCCCTGCCCTGACCCCCTGGGTCCATTCAGTGCCCCGCCCCTTCCCATAGCCCCGCCCCTCAAGCTTTAGCCACGCCCCTTCCCCATAACATTGGACACACCCCTTTCTCCTGGCCCCGCCCCCTCTTTTGCCTATCCCAGCCTATTGGTCCCGCCCCTTGTACCCATTCACTACCTTGACCCCTTCCCATGACCCCGCCCCCTCCTGATGGCCACGCCCCTTCCATGCCCCACTGACCTCATCTATAGCCCCGCCCCCTCCAGACCACGCCCCTTTCATTGACCACGCCCACCCCTTTCATAGGCCACGCCCCTTAAAGACCACACCCCCTTCCACAAGGTCCCTCTCCCATAACCCTGACCCCGCCCCCTCATCCACAGCCCCGCCCCCTTCAGGCCGCCCCCCCTTCCCAAGACCCCGCCCCCCCTTCCCCAGGCCCCGCCCCTAACGCCCCCTCCCCCTCCTCTCTTCCAGTCTCCGGCCAAGAACGGCTCGAAGCCGCCCCACCCCCACACCCCCTCCCCCGCCGCGCCCCCCCCGTACCCCACCCCCCCCACCGCCGGCGCCCCTCCCCCCATGGGCAACGGCCCGAGCGGGGGAGGGGCTGTGGCCACGCCCCCCGGTGGGGGAGGGGCGGGGCCGGGGGCTGCGGGGGCGGGACCTGGGGGGGGCAAAGGCGGCGGCGCCCCGGCGGCCGCCCATCCCCCCAGCACCCCCACCCCCTACGCCCAGGCCGTGGCCCCCCCGGCGCCCCCCCCCAGTGCCCCCCAGCCCCGGCCGCCCAGCGCCCAGCAGGCCCCCAGCAAGCAGAATGGGGCCACCAGTGAGTACTCGGGGGGGGAACTGGGAGCACTGGGTGGGGACTGGGTGGGGATACTGGGGGGGGTGGGACTGGGAGGGAGGGGGACTGGGATTGAGGGATACTGGGAGGGGTGCTGGGGGAGTAACTGGGATGAGGGGGGTACCTGGAGGGAGGGGTTACTGGGAGGGGTACTGGGAGGGGTGGGACTTTCGGGGGGGGTACTGGGAGGAGGTTTTACTGGGTGGGGTGGGATTTGGCGGGGGGGGGGGGACACTGGGATTGAGGGATACTGGGAGGGGTACTGGGAACACTGGGACTTGATGGGGGTTCTGGGGGATGGGGGGTTACTGGGAGGAGTGGTACTGGGATTGATGGGGGGGGTTCAGAGGGGTTATTGGGGGGGGACACTGGGATAAGGGGGTTACTGGGAGGAACTGGGAAGGGTGGGACATGGGGGGCTACTGGACGGGGGGACTGGGATGGGGGTTACTGGGAGGAACTGGGAAGAGTGGGACATGGGGTACTGGAGGGGGGGGAACTGGGATGGGGGTTACTGGGAGGAGTGGGACTGATGGGGGGTCCCTGGGGGTCCCCGTGCCCCCCCTGACCCCCCCCCGTGCCACCCCTCCCCCAGGTTACAGCTCGGTGGTGGCTGACAGCTCCTCAGAGGGGGGGCTGGGGGGTGGGGGGGGCTCCCAGCCCCTCCCCAGCCAGACCCCCGGCCACAACCCCCCCAGCAGCACCCCGTGAGTACCCCCCACGGGGGGGGCACCCAAAGCCCCCCCAAATCTCCCCCCAACACCCCCCCAACCCCCTTTCTGCCCCCCCTCCCCCCATTAACCCCCCAGTGTGTTTCCCCCCCCCAGGAAGGAGCCCAGCGGCCCCCCTGCCCCCCCAAACTCTGGGGGGGTCGTTGGGGGGGGTGGGGGCAGCGCCACCCTCCTGGTCCCACTGACCTCCAACCCCCCCGCTCGCCCACCCCCAGCTTCTCCGAGGCCAAACCAGGGCAGCCCCTCCTCAACGGGCCCCCCCAGTTCAGCTCCACCCCCGAGATGAAGGTAGGGGGGGCCCCACATTAAGGGGAGGGGGCTCACATTAAGGGGAGGGGGCCCCACATTAAGGGGGGGACCCCAATTTTGGGCTGGGGGGGTCAAACTTGGCGGGGGGGCCCATTTTTTTACTGGGGGGGGGTGGGTTTGGGAGCCAGTTGGGTGGGAACAGGGTGGGTTTTGCTGCCTCCTCCCCCCGTTTTTGACCCCCCCCCCAAACTTTTTGACCCCCTCCCCATTTTTTACCCCCCTCCCTCAATATTTACACCCCCCCCCTCCCCAAAATCCCCCCCCCCAGGCACCGGAGCCCCTCAGCACCCTCAAGTCCATGGCAGAGCGAGCGGCCATCGGCTCCGGCCTGGAGGACCCTGTGCCCAGCCTGCACCTGGCTGAGAGGGGTACGGCCCCCCCGGGACCCCCAAACCCCATTTACCCCCCCCAAACCCCATTTACCCCCCCCCTAAACCCCATTTACCCCCCTAAACCCCATTTACCCCCCTAAACCCCATTCACCCCCCTAAACCCCATTCACCCCCCTAAACCCCATTCACCCCCCCTAAACCCCATTCACCCCCCCTAAACCCCATTCACCCCCCTAAACCCCATTCACCCCCCCAACCCATTCACCCCCCTAAACCCCATTCACTCCCCTAAACCCCATTCACCCCTCGAACCCCATTCACTCCCCCAAACCCCATTCACCCCCCTAAATCCCATTTACCCACCCCAACCCCATTTATCCCCCCAAACCCCATTCACCCCCAAACCCCATTCACCCCCCCAAACCCCATTCACCCCCTAAACCCCATTTACCCCCCCTTCATCTCTCTGACCCCCCCAGACCCTCATAGCTGCCCCAACCCCTCTTTAGCTCCCCCAGATCCCCCTATAACCCCCTAAAACCCCCCTTTAACCCCTCCAAATCCCCCCAGACCCCTCTTTAATCCCCCCCAATCCCCCAATAGCCCCCCCAATTCCCCCCATATAATTCCCCCTATAACCCCCCCAGACCCCCTTTAACCCCCCCAATTCTCTCCTACAACCCCTTATTTCCCCGTTTAACCCCCCCCAAACCCCCCAGTCCTCTTTAACTCCCCCAAACCCCCCTTCAATCCCCCCAATTCCCCCCACCCCCCTTAATTCCTCCTTTAACCCCCCTAAGCCTCCCTAACCCCCCCCAATTCCCCTTTAACCCCTCCAATCCCCCCCTTATTTCCCCCTTTAACCCCCCCAAGCCCCCCAGTCTCCCTTTAACCCCTCTGACCCCCCATACCCCCCCCAGACCCCCTTAAATCCCCCCCCAGACCCCCTTTAACTCCCCCCATTCCCCACTCAGCCTTTAATCCCCCATCACCCCCACTCCCCCCATCACCCCCCCCATATCTCTAACGCCCCCCTCTCCCCCCACAGAGCTGCTGCTGGGGGGCGGGGCGCCCCCCCCCTCGTCGGGGCAGCCCGCGGGGGGTCTGGGGGAGGTGACCATCCCCCTCTCGCTGGGGGTCTGTCCCCTGGGACCCCTCCCCTGGCCAAGGAGCAGCTCTACCAGCAGGCGCTGCAGGACCCGGCCTGGCACCACATGCCGCACCCCTCCGACTCGGAGCGCATCCGGTCAGGGCATGGGGGGGTCCTGGGGGGGTCCTGGGGGGGTCCTGAGGGGGTCTCAGGGGGTCCTGGGGGGGTCACAGGGGGTCCTGGGGGGGTTACGGGGGGGCTGGGGGCTGCAGGACCCGGCCTGGCACCACATGCCGCACCCCTCCGACTCGGAGCGCATCCGGTCAGGGCGTGGGGGGGTCCTGGGGGGGTCCTGAGGGGTTTGAGGGGGTCCTGGGGGGGGTCTCAGGGGGTCCTGGGGGGGTTACAGGGGGTCCTGGGGGGTTACGGGGGGTCCTGGGGGGGTCACAGGGGGCTGGGGGCTGCAGGACCCGGCCTGGCACCACATGCCGCACCCCTCCGACTCGGAGCGCATCCGGTCAGGGCACGGGGGGGCCTGGGGGGGGTCTTGGGGGGGTCCTGAGGGGTCTGGGGGGGTCCTGGGGGGGTTACAGGGGGTCCTGGGGGGGTCTCAGGGGGTCCTGGGGGGGTGTTACAGGGGGGCTGGGAGCTGCAGGACCCGGCCTGGCACCACATGCCGCACCCCTCCGACTCGGAGCGCATCCGGTCAGGGCATGGGGGGTCCTGGGGGGGTCCTGAGGGGTTTGGGGGCTCCTGGGGGGTTACAGGGGGTCCTGGGGGGGTCCTGGGGGGCTGGGGGGGTCCTGGGGAGTCTCAGGACTCCCCTGAAGCAGGGGGGGGGTAGAGAAGTTTTCAGGGGTTCAGTTGGGGGTGGAAAGGGTTAAACTGGGACTGAACTGGGTTAAACTGGGATTGAACTGGGTTAAACTGGGGTTAAACTGGGCCGAGGGGGAGTTCACTCAGGCCGAACTGGTTTCAACTGGTCTGTGGTGAGTTTGAACTGGTTGAGACTGGCCGGGGTGGGGGGGGAAACTGGGGTAAACTGGTTTGAACTGGTCTTAGCTGGTTTTAGAAGGGGTTTAATGGGGTTTTTATTGGTTTCAATGGGGTTTTACTGGTTTCAGTGGGTTTTTACTGGTTCGAATGGGTTTTTACTGGTTTCAGTGGGTTTTTTACTGGTTTTAAGTGTTTTTTACTGGTTCCAGTGGGGTTTTTTACTGGTTTCAGTGGGTTTTACTGTTTTTCAGTGGTTTTTTCCTGGTTTCAATGGGGTTTTTCCTGGTTTCAGTGGGGTTTTTACTGGTTTTCAATGGGGTTTTTACTGGTTTCAGTGGGGTTTTTACTGGTTTCAGTGGGGTTTTTACTGGTTTCAATGTTTTTTACTGGTTTTCAGTGTTATTTTAATGGTTTCAGTGGGGTATTTTACTGGTTTCAGTGGGGTTTTTTACTGGTTTCAGTAGTTTTTTTACTGGTTTCGGTGGTTTTTTTACTGGTTTCAATGTTTTTTTTACTGGTTTCAGTGGTTTTTTTACTGGTTTTCAATGGGTTCCCCCCCCCATTGCCCCCTGACCCGTCTGTCTGTCCGTCTGTCCCTCCCCCAGGCAGTACCTGCCCCGCAACCCCTGCCCCACCCCCCCCTACCACCACCAGATGCCCCCCCCCCACTCCGACACCGTCGAGTTCTACCAGCGCCTCTCCACAGAGACCCTCTTCTTCAGCTTCTACTACCTGGAGGTACCCCAGACCCCCAAAAACCCCTGGGACCCCCCTGAGAACCCTTGGGAACCCCCAAATCCCCCTGGGACCCCCCAAAGACCCCCAACCCCCCTGAGAACCCCCTGGGAACCCCCCAAAACCCCCTGGGACCCCCACAAAGAACGCCCTGGGAACCCCTGGGACCCCCTGAGAACCCCAAAACCCCCTGGGACCCCCCAAAGACCCCCCTGGGAACCCCCAAACCCCCCTGGGACCACCCCAGAGACCCCCCAACCCCCCTGAGAACCCCCCAAAACCCCCTGGGACCCCCCCAAAGACCCCCCAACCCCCTGAGAACCCCCTGGGAACCCCCCTGGGACCCCTCAAACCCCCTGGGAACCCCACCAAATTCCTGGGACTCCCCTGGGAACCCCCAAAACTCCCTGGGACCCCCCCCAAAGACTCCCCAACCCCCCTGAGAGACCCCTGGGAATCCCCAACCCCCCCCGGGACCCCCCCAAAGACCCCACAACCCCCCTGAGAGCCCCCTGGAAACCCCCAAAAACCCCCTGGGACCCCCCCAAAGACTCCCCAACCCCCCAGAGAACCCCTTGGGAACCCCCAAATCCTCCTGGGACCCCCCCAAAGCCCCCCTGGGACCCCTCAAACCCTCTGGGAACCCACCAAATTCCTGGGACTCCCCTGGGACCCCCAAAACCCCCTGGCAACCCCCAGGGAACCCCCAACCCCCCCCCAAAGCCCCCCCAGGGACCCCCCCTGGGACCCCCTCTGGACCCCACTGGGACTCCCCAAACCCCCTGGGATCCCCAGGACCCCCCAGAACCCCCCCTTGGGACCCCCCTAAGCTCTTAGGGTCCCCCAAACCCCCTGGGACCCCCCCCCAAACTCCTGGGACCCCTGAAAATCCCCCCCCCAGGGGACCAAGGCGCAGTACCTGGAGGGGGGGGCTGTCAGAAAAATCCCCCTCCCCTTCCCCCCAGACCCATTTTTTGGGGGTGCCACTCACCCTTCAAGGGGTCCCCCCCTGGCTTCACCCCCCCACCCCTCACAGTGCCCAGGGGGGGTCTCCCCCTCCCCAAATTCCCCCCCAAATCCCCTCTCTCCAGTGACCAAGGCGCGGTACCTGGTGGGGGTGGGTGGGGGTTTCCAGGAGAATCCCCCTCCCATTCCCCCCAGACCCATTTTTTGGGGTGCCCCTCACCCTTTGAGGGGTGCCCCCTCCTCACAGTGCTGGGGGGGTCCTCCCCCTCCCCAAATTCCCCCCAAATCCCCTCTCCCCAGTGACCAAGGCACAGCACCTGCCGGGGGGTGGGTGGGTGTGTGTTGTCAGGAGAATCCCCCTCCCCTTCCCCCCCAGACCCATTTTTTGGGGGTGCCCCTCACCCTTTGAGGGGTTTCCCCCCCCGACAGTCCCGGGGGGGTCTCCCCCTCCCCCAAATTCCCCCCCAAATCCCCTCTCCCCAGTGACCAAGGCGCAGCACCTGCCGGGGGGTGGGTGGGTGTGTGTGTGTCAGGAGAATCCCCCTTCCCTTCCCCCCCAGACCCATTTTTGGGGGTGCCCCTCACCCTTTGAGGGGTTTCCCCCCACTGACAGTCCCGGGGGGGGTCCTCCTCCCCAAATCCCCCCCCCAGGGGACCAAGGCGCAGTACCTGGCGGCCAAGGCGCTGAAGAAGCAGTCGTGGCGCTTCCACACCAAGTACATGATGTGGTTCCAGCGCCACGAGGAGCCCAAGACCATCACCGATGAGTTCGAGCAGGTGGGGGGTCCCCAGCAGCCCCCTCCCCAAAATAACCCCCCCACATAACCCCCCCTGCACCCCCAACCCCCCCCCCAGCACCCCAACCCTGCCCCGTGCCCCAAAACACCTCCATCCGCATCCCCATCCTCATCCACGAGGAGCCCAAGACCATCACCGACGAGTTCGAGCAGGTGGGGGGTCCCCAGCAGCCCCCTCCCCAAAATACCCCCCCCCAGATAACCCCCCCTGCACCCCCAAAGCCCCCCCTGCACCCCAACCCCCCCCCATACCCCAACATCCCCCCCAATCCCCATCCTCATCCACGAGGAGCCCAAGACCATCACCGACGAGTTCGAGCAGGTGGGGGGTCCCCAGCAGCCCCCTCCCCAAAATACCCCCCCCCCAGATAAACCCCCAGCACCCCCTGCACCCCAACCCCCCCCTGTACCCCAAAACACCCCCCAATCCCCATCCCTTGGGGAATTGTATCCCTGAGGGTGTTACCCCAATACTTACTACACCCCTAAAGCCCCCCCTGCACCCTTAAGACCCCCTAATGCCCCCTCACCCCTCTAAAGCCCCCCCCCCAAATAACCCCTCCCTGCACCCCCAAACCCCTCCCTGTACCCCAAAACTCCCCCATCTCCATCCTCATCCTCAGCCCTTGAGGGTTGGTTGTGGCTGCTCCCCCAGTATTTATTGCCACCCTAACCCCCCCCAAGCTCCCCCTGCCCCCCTAATGCCCCCCTAACGTCCCCCTCACCTCTCTAAAGCCCCCCCCCCCAAAATAACCCCTCCTTGTACCCCAAACCCCTCTGTACCCCAAAACTCCCCCATCTCCATCCTCATCCTCATCCCTTGAAGGTTGGTTGTGGCTGCTCCTCTGATACTTGTTGCCCCCCCCTAAAGCCCCCTCCCACCCCCCAACACTCCCCTAACGCCCCCCCCCCCAAAATAACCCCTCCTTGTACCCCCAAACCCCCCTGTACCCCAAAACTCCCCCATCTCCATCCTCAGCCTCCTTGAGGGTTGGTTCCAGCTGCTCCCCCAGTATTTATTGCCCCCCTAATGTCCCCCCAACCCCCCCTGCCCCCCTAACGCCCCCCCCAGCCCTCCAAAGCCCCCCCAAAATAACCCCTCCCTGCACCCCCAACCCCCTGTACCCCCCAAAACTCCCCCATCTTCATCCTCATCCTCACCCCTCAAGAGTTGGTTCCAGCTGCTCCCCTGATACTTATTGACCCCCTAACCCCCCCCAAGCCCCCCTGTCCCCCCCAACACCCCCCTAACGCCCCCCCCCCAAAATAACCCCTCCTTGTACCCCCAAACCCCCCTGTACCCCCCAAAACTCCCCATCTCCATCCTCATCCTCACCTCTTGAGGGTTGGTTCCAGCTGCTCCCCTGATACTTATTGCCCCCCTAACCCCCCCCAAGCCCCCCTGTCCCCCCAACACCCCCCCTTAAGCCCCCCACCCCCCAAATTCACCCCACCCTCCCCCAATGCAGGGCACCTACATCTACTTCGACTACGAGAAGTGGGGGCAGCGCAAGAAGGAGGGGTTCACCTTCGAGTACCGCTACCTGGAGGACAGGGACCTGCAGTGACCCCCCCAAAACCCACCCCCCCGGGCCAGGGGAGACGGGGGGGGGTCTCCCTGCCCCCCCTCCCACCCCTCTCCTCCTTCCCTCCCTCTCTGGGTGGGGGGGGGCTGAGCTGCACCCCAAAACACACCCACACCCCCCCTCTGCTCCAAATCACAGCTGGGCTGGGGAGTGTTGGGGGGGGTGGTGGTAGTGAGGGGGGGGCTTGTTCTGCCCTATACCCCCCCAATTCACCTTGAGGGGGGGAGGGGAAGGGGCAGATTTGAGGGGGGGGTTGGGGGGTCCCTCTGCTCCCCTCCCCCCCCCCCCAGTTTAAGATATTTTTTCGTAAAAGTATTTTCATTTTGGAAAATATTTATGAATAAATAGTTTTATATGGACAGGGTCGTGTTGGGGGGGCAGGGGGGGGCCTCCCCTTCCCCCCCCCACCCCAAAATACCCCCCTCCCCCTAAAATCCCCCTCCCCACCCCCCACCCCTTCCCAACCACCCCCACCCCTTATCCCAGGGGTGCTCCAGCCTTGGGTGGGGGGGGTTGGTAATGGGGGGGCTCCTCATCGTGGTGGGGTCTTTATTAGGTGTGGGGGGCCCTCCTCTTCCTCCCCCCACCCCAAAATACCCCCCTCCCCCTAAAATCCCCCTCCCCACCCCCCACCCCTTCCCAACCCCCACCCCTTAGCCCAGGGGTGCTCCAGCCTTGGGTAGGGGGGTTGATAATGGGGGGGCTTCTCATCGTGGGGGGGTCTTTATTAGGTGTGGGGGGCCCTCCCTCTTCCCCCCCACCCCAAAATACCCCCCTCCCCCTAAAATCCCCCTCCCCAAATCCCTCTTTCCAACCCCACCCACCCTTAGCCCAGGGGTGCCTCCAGCCATGGGGGGGAGGGTTGATAATGGGGGGGGCTCCTCATCGTGGGGGGGTCCTCATCAGGTGTGGGGGGGTCTTTATCGGTTGGGGGGGCCCTTCTCTTCCCCCCCCACCCCAAAATACCCCCTCCCCCTAAAATCGCCCTCCCCCAACCCCCCTTCCCAACCCCCACCCACCCCTTATCCCAGGGGTGCTCCAGCCTTGGGGGGGGGGGGTTGGTAATGGGGGGGCTCCTCATCGTGGGGGGTCCTTATCGGGTGGAGGGTCCCTCCTTCCCTCCCCACCCCAAAATACCCCCCTCCCCCTAAAATCCCCCTCCCCAAACCCCCCACCCCTTCCCAACCCACCCCCACCCCTTAGCCCAGGGGTGCTCCAGCCTTGGGGGGGTGCAGTGGGGGGGCTTCTTATTGGCTGTGGGGGGGTCCTCATCGGGTGGGGGGGGGTCTTTATTAGGTGTGGGGGCCCTCCTCTTCCCCCCCCACCCCAAAATACCCCCTTCCCCCTAAAATCCCCCTCCCCACCCCCCCCACCCCTTCCCAACCCCCCCCACCCCTTATCCCAGGGGTGCTCCAGCCTTGGGGGGGGGCAGTGGGGGGGGTTCTTATTGGCTGTGGGGGGTCCTCATCGGGTGGGGGGGTCTTTATGGGTTGGGGGGCCCTTCTCTTCCCCCCCCCCCCAAAATACCCCCCGCCCCCTAAAATCCCCCTCCCCAACCCCCCTTCCCAACCACCCCACCCCTTAGCCCAGGGGTGCTCCAGCCTTGGGTGGGGGGGTTGATAATGGGGGGCTTCTCATCGTGGGGGGGTCTTTATTAGGTGTGGGGGGCCCTCCTCTTCCTCCCCCCACCCCAAAATACCCCCCTCCCCCTAAAATCCCCCTCCCCAAATCCCCCCCCCAAATCCCCCCCCTCTTAGCCCAGGGGTGCTTCAGTCTTGGGGGGGCAGTGGGGGGGGGGGGCGGGGAGGGGTCCCCTCATCGTTTTGGGGGGGGTCCCCGCGCCCCCCGCGCCAGGTGGGGGTTGAACTGGGAGTTGTAGGGTCGCGCCCGGTCGTCGTCCCGGGGGGGGTCGGGATGTTGGGGGGTCCCCCCCCCCTCAGCCCCTCCAGCAGCGCCCGGCTCCGCGCAGCCTCCTCGGCCTCGCGGCGCAGCCGCTGCCGCCGCAGCTCCTCCAGGCTGGGGGGGCTGTGGGGAGGGGGCGAGGTGGGTGGTAATTAACCGGGTGGGGGGTTAATTAGGGGTGGTAATTAAGGGGCTTCGTTACTCACCCCGAGCCCCCCCGCTCCTTGGGGCGCTGGGTGGGGGGGGGGCTGCGTGGGCGCCGTAGCCCCCGGCGCATGGTGAGCAGGGGGTCCAGGGCGGCTTTGCGCTTGGCTGCCTCGCGTGTGACGTCATCGGGGGCGCTGACGTCACCCCCCCGCGGAGGGGGGGGTAGTTGGTACCAGGGGGGGCTGGTTTGGGCCTCGGCCGCGCTCTGGCCCAGGTAGGTCAGGACCCCCAACGCCCGCCGCGGCGCTCCTGGGGGGCACAGGGGGGCGAGGGG
>NW_028168379.1:0-83933 GCF_964237585.1 Gallinula chloropus
CCACCCATGGGGCACCCCCACCCACGGGGCACCCCCACCCAAAGGTGCACCCCTACCCCATGGGGCAATCCCAGCCCACGGGACACCCCACCCACGGGGCACCCCCACCCCATGGGGCATCCCCAGCCCATGGGACACCCCCACCCTTGGGGCACCCCCACCCACTGGGCACCCCACCCCATGTGGCACACCCAGCCCACGGGGCACACCCAGCCCACGGGACACCCCCACCCCACGGAACACCCCCATCCCATGGGGCACTCCACCCACAGGGCACCCCCAGCCCACAGGGCAGCCCCAGCCCACGAGACACACCCACCCACAGGGCATCCCACCCATGGGGCACCCCCACCCCACGGGGCACCCCCACCCCATGGGACACCCCCACCCATGGGGCATCCCCACCCCACAGGGCACCCACACCCCATGGGGCACCCCACCCATTGGGCACCCCCAGGCCATGGGGCACCCCATCCCATTGGGCACCCCCACCCACGGGGCACCCCCACCCATTGGGCACCCCCACCCACGGGGCACCCCCACTCATGGGTCACCCCCAGCCCCACAGGGCACCCCCCAGCCCCACGGGGCACCCCCACATCCCCGCAGGAGCCTGGGGAGGGGTCCGGGGGGGCTGCTTTCCCCTTGCAGGTGGTGGGAGGGTGGGGGCTGTGGAGCTGCACCCCAGTCTCTCCAGCCTGGCCCCCCCTTTCCCAGGGGCCCCTTGAACTGGTACCGCAACATGCGACCCAACTGGCGCTGGGCTCTGACTGCCAGGGACAGGAAGGTGGGGGGACCCTCTGCTGGGGGGCTGATCCTGCCCTGGGGGGGCTTATCCTGCCCTGGGGGGGCTGATCCTGTCCTGGGGGGGGCAAATCCTGCCCTGGGGGGCTGATCCTGCCCTGGGGGGGCTGATCCTGTCCTGGGGGGGCTGATCCTGTTCTGGGGGAGCTCATCCTGTCCTGGGGGGCCTGATCCTGCCCTGGGGGGGCTCATCCTGCCCTGGGGGGCTCATCCTGTTCTGGGGGGGGGGGGCTCATCCTGCCCTGGGGGGGCTGATCCTGTCCTGGGGGGTGGCTCATCCTGTCCTGGGGGGGCTCATCCTGCCCTGGGGGGGCTGATCCTGTCCTGGGGGGGGCTGATCCTGTCCTGGGGGGGCTGATCCTGTCCTGGGGGGGCTCATCCTGTCCTGGGGGGGCTGATCCTGTCCTGGGGGGACTCATCCTGTGCTGGGGGGGCTGATCCTGTCCTGGGGGGTCTCATCCTGCCCTGGGTGGCTGATCCTGCCCTGGGGGGGCTGATCCTGTCCTGGGGGGCTGATCCTGCCCTGGGGGGGCTGATCCTGTCCTGGGTGGCTCATCCTGTCCTGGGGGGCTCATCCTGTCCTGGGTGGCTGATCCTGCCCTGGGGGGGCTGATCCTGTCCTGGGGGGCTGATCCTGTCCTGGGTGGCTCATCCTGTCCTGGGGGGCTCATCCTGTCCTGGGGGAGCTGATCCTGCCCTGGGGGGACTCATCCTGCCCTGGGGGGCTGATCCTGCCCTGGGGGGGCTCATCCTGTCCTGGGGGGCTCATCCTGTCCTGGGTGGCTGATCCTGCCCTGGGGGGGCTGATCCTGTCCTGGGGGGGCTCATCCTCTTCTGGGGGGGCTGATCCTGTCCTTGGGGGGCTCATCCTGTCCTGGGGGGGCTCATCCTGTCCTGGGGGGCTGATCCTGTCCTGGGGGGGCTGATCCTGTCCTGGGGGGAGTCATCCTGTCCTGGGGGGGCTGATCCTGTCCTGGGGGGGGCTCATCCTGTCCTGGGGGGGCTCATCCTGTCCTGGGGGGCTCATCCTGCCCTGGGGGGGCTGATCCTGTCCTGGGGGGAGTCATCCTGTCCTGGGGGGGCTGATCCTGCCCTAGGGGGGCTGATCCTGTCCTGGGGGGGCTCATCCTGCCCTAGGGGGGCTGATCCTGTCCTGGGGGGGCTCATCCTCTTCTGGGGGGGCTGATCCTGTCCTTGGGGGGCTGATCCTGTCCTGGGGGGCTGATCCTGTCCTGGGGGGACTCATCCTGTCCTGGGGGGCCAAATCCTGTCCAGGGGGGGGCTGATCCTGCCTTGGGGTGGCTGATCCTGTCCTGGGGGGGCTCATCCTGTGCTGGGGGGACTCATCCTGCCCTGGGGGGGCTGATCCTGCCCTGGGGGGGCTGATCCTGTCCTGTTGGGGCTCATCCTGTCCTGGGGGGGGGGCAAATCCTGTCCTGGGGGGAGTCATCCTGTCCGGGGGGGCTGATCCTGTCCTGGGGGGGCTGATCCTGTCCTGGGGGGCTGATCCTGTCCTGGGGGGGCTGATCCTGTCCTGGGGGGGCTCATCCTGTCCTGGGGGGGGGGCTCATCCTGTCCTGGGGGGGTCCAAATCCTGTCCTGGGGGGGGGGACTCATCCTGTTCTGGGGGGGGCTCATCCTGTCCTGGGGGCTCATCCTGTCCTGGGGGGGCTCATCCTCTCCTGGGGGGGCTGATCCTGTCCTGGGGGGCTCATCCTGTCCTGGGGGGGCTCATCCTGCCCTGGGGGGGCTCATCCTGTTCTGGGGGGCCAAATCCTGTCCTGGGGGGCCAAATCCTGTCCTGGGGGGGGCTGATCCTGTCCTGGGGGGGCCAAATCCTGCCCTGGGGGGGCTGATCCTCTTCTGGGAGGGACAGATCTTGTTCTGGGGGGGACCCTTCCCCACCTTCTCCCCCCCGTGCCCCCCCCAGATCCCCATGCCAGCGCTGATGGTGACAGCAGGGAGGGATGCTGTGCTGCACCCCAGCATGAGCAAGGGCATGGAGCAGTGGGTAAGGCGCTGAGCACCGGCCTGGATGTGGCCCAGACAGGGCTAAGGGGGGGCTGGAGCACTGGGGAGGGGGCGCAGGGGGGTACCTGCCATCTCTCAGGTGGTGGTGGGGGGGGTCCCTTGGGGCCAGGGGGTGCAGGAGCAGCCCAGGGGGGGTTCTGGGGGTACCCAGCCCCTCCTGCACCCCCTGCAGATCCCCCAGCTGCGCAGGGAGCACCTGGAGCAGTGTGGGCACTGGACCCAGATGGAGAGGTACCAGCACCCATCGCCCCCCCATCGCCCCCACATCACCCCCCTATCGCCCCCCCATTGCCCCAGGGGAGCCAGACCCCCCCCCAAATCTCTGCTTCCCCTCCCCCATCACCCCAGGGGAGCCAGACCCCCCCCCCAAATCTCTCCTTCCCCCCCACCATCTCCCCAGGGGAGCCAGACCCCCCCCAAATCTCTGCTTCCCTCCCCCCCCATCTCCCCAGGGGAGCCAGACCCCCCCCAAATCTCTCCTTCCCCCCCCCCCATCACCCCAGGGGAGCCAGACCCTCCCCCAAATCTCTCCTTCCCCCCCCCCCCCATCTCTCCAGGGGAGCCAGAACCCCCCCAAATCTGTCCTTCCCCCCCCCCCCATCTCCCCAGGGGAGCCAGACCCCCCCCCAAATCTCTGCTTCCCCCCCCTTGCTCCATCAGAGCCCCCACATCTCCCCAGGGGAGCCAGACCCCCCCCCCCCAATCTCTTCTTCCCCCCCCCATCGCCCCAGGGGAGCCAGACCCCTCCCCAAATCTCTGTTCCCCCCCCATCTCCCCCGGGGAGCCAGACCCCCCCCCAAATCTCTGCTTCCCCCCCCCCCCATCTCCCCAGGGGAGCCAGACCCCCCCAAATCTCTCCCTCCCCCCCCCAGTCGCCCCAGGGGAGCCAGACCCCCCCCCTAAATCTCTGCTTCCCCCCCCCTCATCGCCCCAAGGGAGCCAGACCCCCCCCCAGCTCTGTCCTTTCCCCCCCCCCCATCTCCCCCAGGCCAGCGGAGCTGAACAGGATCCTGGTGGAGTGGCTGGAGGGGCTCCCCCCTGACACCCCCCTGCCCAAATTCTCCCGGCTCTGAGCTGGGGGGGGGGCAGGCAGAGCCCTTCTCTGGGCCTCCTCTGCCTCCCCCTGCCTGGGGGGCTTGAGCTTTGCCTTTATATTTTGGGGGGGGGGGGGTTGATGGGTGGCACAGAGCATCCCTCCTGCTCTGTGTGGATCCTGGGGGGGGGTCCTGGGGGTCCGGGGGGGGGTCGATGGGTGGCATAGAGCATCCCTCCTGCTCTGTGTGGAGCCCCAGAGTGGGGGTCCTGGGTGTCCAGGGGTGTTGATGGGTGGCACAAAGCATCCCCCCTGCTCTGTGTGGATCCTGGGGGGGATCCTGGGGAGGTTCTGGGGGTCCTGGGCGGGTTTTGATGGGTGGCACAAAGCATCCCCCCTGCTCTGTGTGGATCTGGACGGGGGGTCCTGGGGAGGTTCTGGGGGTCCTGGGGGGGTCCTGGGGGGGTTGATGGGTGGCACAGAGCATCCCCCTGCTCTGTGTGGATCCTGGGGGGGTCCTGGGGGGTCCTGGGAAGGTTCTGGGGGTGACCAGAGGCTCCTGGCTTGGGGGTGTTCCCGCACTAACAGCCTCGTTAATTAACGCTGGAAATAATCACCACCTGCCTCGCAGCGCAGAGCAATAAAGCACCGAGTGATGCCCTGCCTCTTCCTCCCCCTCCTCTTCCTCCTCCTCCTCCTCCCCCCCGCGCATCCCCGTGGCGTCAGGCGCCCTCCCCCCCCCCGCCTTATCCTGCGCTCCAGACGGACAGACAGACATCCAGGGTGCAGTGTCCTCTCCCCTCTGGGTGCTGCATCCTCCCCCCCTGGGGTGCAGTGTCCTCTCCCCTCTGGGTGCTGCATCCTCCCTCCCTGGGGTGCAGTGTCCTCTCCCCTCTGGGTGCTGCATCCTCCCCCCCTGGGGTGCAGTGTCCTCTCCCCTCTGGGTGCTGCATCCTCCATCCCTGGGGTGCAGTGTCCTCTCCCCTCTGGGTGCTGCATCCTCCCTCCCTGGGGTGCAGTGTCCTCTCCTCTCTGGGTGCTGCATCCTCCCTCCCTGGGGTGCAGTGTCCTCTCCCCTCTGGGTGCTGCATCCTCCCCCCCTGGGGTGCAGTGTCCTCTCCCCTCTGGGTGCCTGCATCCTGCATCCCTGGGGTGCGGTCTCCTCTCCCCTCTGGGTGCCTGCATCCTCCATCCCTGGGGTGCAGTGTCCTCTCCCCTCTGGGTGCTGCATCCTGCATCCCTGGGGTGCAGTGTCCTCTCCCCTCTGGGTGCTCACATCCTCCCCACTGGGGTGCAGTGTCCTCTCCCCTCTGGGTGCCTGCATCCTGCATCCCTGGGGTGCAGTGTCCTCTCCCCTCTGGGTGCTGCATCCTGCATCCCTGGGGTGCAGTGTCCTCTCCCCTCTGGGTGCTCACATCCTCCCTCCCTGGGGTGCAGTGTCCTCTCCCCTCTGGGTACCTGCATCCTCCCTCCCTGGGGTGCAGTGTCCTCTCCCCTCTGGGTGCTGCATCCTCCCTCCCTGGGGTGCAGTGTCCTCTCCCCTCTGGGTGCTGCATCCTCCCCCCTGTGGTGCAGTGTCCTCTCCCCTCTGGGTGCTGCATCCTCCCTCCCTGGGGTGCAGTGTCCTCTCCCCTCTGGGTGCTGCATCCTCCCCCCTGTGGTGCAGTGTCCTCTCCCCTCTGGGTGCTGCATCCTCCCTCCCTGGGGTGCAGTGTCCTCTCCCCTCTGGGTGCTGCATCCTCCCTCCCTGGGGTGCGGTGTCCTCTCCCCTCTGGGTGCTGCATCCTCCCCCCTGTGGTGCGGTGTCCTCTCCCCTCTGGGTGCTGCATCCTGCATCCCTGGGGTGCAGTGTCCTCTCCCCTCTGGGTGCTGCATCCTCCCCCCCTGGGGTGCAGTGTCCTCTCCCCTCTGGGTGCTGCATCCTCCCCCCCTGGGGTGCAGTGTCCTCTCCCCTCTGGGTGCTGCATCCTCCCCACTGGGGTGCGGTGTCCTCTCCCCTCTGGGTGCTGCATCCTCCCCCCTGGGGTGCGGTGTCCTCTCCCCTCTGGGTGCTGCATCCTCCCCCCTGGGGTGCAGTGTCCTCTCCCCTCTGGGTGCTGCATCCTCCCTCCCTGGGGTGCGGTGTCCTCTCCACTCTGGGTGCTGCATCCTCCCTCCCTGGGGTGCGGTGTCCTCTCCCCTCTGGGTGCCTGCATCCTCCCTCCCTGGGGTGCGGTGTCCTCTCCCCTCTGGGTGCTGCATCCTCCCTCCCTGGGGTGCGGTGTCCTCTCCCCTCTGGGTGCTGCATCCTCTCCCCTCTGGGTGCCTGCATCCTCCCTCCCTGGGATGCAGTGTCCTCTCCCCTCTGGGTGCTGCATCCTCCCTCCCTGGGGTGCGGTGTCCTCTCCCCTCTGGGTGCCTGCATCCTCCCTCCCTGGGGTGCGGTGTCCTCTCCCCTCTGGGTGCCTGCATCCTCCCTCCCTGGGGTGCGGTGTCCTCTCCCCTCTGGGTGCCTGCATCCTCCATCCCTGGGGTGCGGTGTCCTCTCCCCTCTGGGTGCTGCATCCTCCCTCCCTGGGGTGCGGTGTCCTCTCCCCTCTGGGTGCTGCATCCTCCCTCCCTGGGGTGCGGTGTCCTCTCCCCTCTGGGTGCTGCATCCTCCCCCCCTGGGGTGCAGTGTCCTCTCCCCTCTGGGTGCTACATCCTCCCCACTGGGGTGCGGTGTCCTCTCCCCTCTGGGTGCTGCATCCTCCCCCCTGGGGTGCGGTGTCCTCTCCCCTCTGGATGCTGCATCCTCCCTCCCTGGGGTCCGGTGTCCTCTCCCCTCTGGATGCTGCATCCTCCCTCCCTGGGGTGCGGTGTCCTCTCCCCTCTGGGTGCTGCATCCTCCCTCCCTGGGGTGCGGTGTCCTCTCCCCTCTGGGTGCTGCATCCTCCCTCCCTGGGGTGCGGTGTCCTCTCCCCTCTGGGTGCTGCATCTTCCCTCCCTGGGGTGCGGTGTCCTCTCCCCTCTGGGTGCTGCATCCTCCCTCCCTGGGGTGCAGTGTCCTCTCCCCTCTGGGTGCTGCATTCTCCCTCCCTGGGGTGCGGTGTCCTCTCCCCTCTGGGTGCTGCATCCTCCCCCCTGTGGTGCAGTGTCCTCTCCCCTCTGGGTGCTGCATCCTCCATCCCTGGGGTGCAGTGTCCACTCCCCTCTGGGTGCTGCATCCTCCCTCCCTGGGGTGCGGTGTCCTCTCCCCTCTGGGTGCTGCATCCTCCCTCCCTGGGGTGCAGTGTCCTCTCCCCTCTGGGTGCTGCATCCTCCCTCCCTGGGGTGCGGTGTCCTCTCCCCTCTGGGTGCTGCATCCTCTCCCCTCTGGGTGCCTGCATCCTCCCTCCCTGGGGTGCGGTGTCCTCTCCCCTCTGGGTGCTGCATCCTCCCTCCCTGGGGTGCGGTGTCCTCTCCCCTCTGGGTGCTGCATCCTCCCTCCCTGGGGTGCGGTGTCCTCTCCCCTCTGGGTGCCTGCATCCTCCCTCCCTGGGGTGTGGTGTCCTCTCCCCTCTGGGTGCCTGCATCCTCCCTCCCTGGGGTGCGGTGTCCTCTCCCCTCTGGGTGCCTGCATCCTCCCTCCCTGGGGTGCAGTGTCCTCTCCCCTCTGGGTGCTGCATCCTCTCCCCTCTGGGTGCCTGCATCCTCCCTCCCTGGGGTGCAGTGTCCTCTCCCCTCTGGGTGCTGCATCCTCCCTCCCTGGGGTGCAGTGTCCTCTCCCCTCTGGGTGCTGCATCCTCCCTCCCTGGGGTGCAGTGTCCTCTCCCCTCTGGGTGCTGCATCCTCCCTCCCTGGGGTGCGGTGTCCTCTCCCCTCTGGGTGCTGCATCCTCCCTCCCTGGGGTGCGGTGTCCTCTCCCCTCTGGGTGCTGCATCCTCCCTCCCTGGGGTGCGGTGTCCTCTCCCCTCTGGGTGCTGCATCCTCCCTCCCTGGGGTGCAGTGTCCTCTCCCCTCTGGGTGCTGCATCCTCCCTCCCTGGGGTGCGGTGTCCTCTCCCCTCTGGGTGCTGCATCCTCCCTCCCTGGGGTGCGGTGTCCTCTCCCCTCTGGGTGCTGCATCCTCCCTCCCTGGGGTGCGGTGTCCTCTCCCCTCTGGGTGCTGCATCCTCCCTCCCTGGGGTGCAGTGTCCTCTCCCCTCTGGGTGCTGCATCCTCCCTCCCTGGGGTGCGGTGTCCTCTCCCCTCTGGGTGCTGCATCCTCCCCCCCTGGGGTGCAGTGTCCTCTCCCCTCTGGGTGCTGCATCCTCCCCCCTGGGGTGCAGTGTCCTCTCCCCTCTGGGTGCTGCATCCTCCCCCCCTGGGGTGCAGTGTCCTCTCCCCTCTGGGTGCTGCATCCTGCATCCCTGGGGTGCAGTGTCCTCTCCCCTCTGGGTGCTGCATCCTGCATCCCTGGGGTGCAGTGTCCTCTCCCCTCTGGGTGCTGCATCCTCCCCCCCTGGGGTGCGGTGTCCTCTCCCCTCTGGGTGCCTGCATCCTCCCTCCCTGGGGTGCAGTGTCCTCTCCCCTCTGGGTGCCTGCATCCTCCCCCCTGGGGTGCAGTGTCCTCTCCCCTCTGGGTGCTGCATCCTCCCCCCCTGGGGTGCAGTGTCCTCTCCCCTCTGGGTGCTGCATCCTGCATCCCTGGGGTGCAGTGTCCTCTCCCCTCTGGGTGCTGCATCCTCCCCCCCTGGGGTGCAGTGTCCTCTCCCCTCTGGGTGCTGCATCCTGCATCCCTGGGGTGCAGTGTCCTCTCCCCTCTGGGTGCCTGCATCCTCCCTCCCTGGGGTGCAGTGTCCTCTCCCCTCTGGGTGCTGCATCCTCCCCCCCTGGGGTGCGGTGTCCTCTCCCCTCTGGGTGCCTGCATCCTCCCCCCCTGGGGTGCAGTGTCCTCTCCCCTCTGGGTGCCTGCATCCTCCCCCCTGGGGTGCAGTGTCCTCTCCCCTCTGGGTGCTGCATCCTCCCCCCCTGGGGTGCAGTGTCCTCTCCCCTCTGGGTGCTGCATCCTGCATCCCTGGGGTGCAGTGTCCTCTCCCCTCTGGGTGCTGCATCCTGCATCCCTGGGGTGCAGTGTCCTCTCCCCTCTGGGTGCTGCATCCTCCCCCCCTGGGGTGCGGTGTCCTCTCCCCTCTGGGTGCCTGCATCCTCCATCCCTGGGGTGCAGTGTCCTCTCCCCTCTGGGTGCCTGCATCCTCCATCCCTGGGGTGCAGTGTCCTCTCCCCTCTGGGTGCTGCATCCTCCCCCCTGGGGTGCAGTGTCCTCTCCCCTCTGGGTGCTGCATCCTCCCCCCTGGGGTGCAGTGTCCTCTCCCCTCTGGGTGCCTGCATCCTCCATCCCTGGGGTGCAGTGTCCTCTCCCCTCTGGGTGCCTGCATCCTGCATCCCAGGGGTGCACCATGTCCTCAGGTGCTCACATCCTCCATCCCTGGGTGCACCATGTCCTCAGGTGCTCACATCCTCCCTCCCTGGGGTGCACCATGTCCCCAGGTGCTCACATCCTCCATCCCAGGGGTGCACCATGTCCTCAGGTGCTCACATCCTGCATCCCAGGGGTGCACCATGTCCTCAGGTGCTCACATCCTCCATCCCAGGGGTGCACCATGTCCCCAGGTGCTCACATCCTCCATCCCTGGGTGCACCATGTCCTCAGGTGCCTGCATCCTCCCTCCCTGGGGTGCACCATGTCCCCAGGTGCTCACATCCTGCATCCCAGGGGTGCACCATGTCCCCAGGTGCTCACATCCTGCATCCCAGGGGTGCACCATGTCCTCAGGTGCTCACATCCTCCCTCCCTGGGGTGCACCATGTCCTCAGGTGCTCACATCCTCCACCCTTGGGTGCACCATGTCCTCAGGCACACGTGTTCTGTGAGGTCTGATGCCCACACAGGTGGGTGGGGTGGGATTAGCCCAGGGTGATGGGGTGGGGTGGAGACACCCCTCTGCTCCCCCCAAAGCAGCCAAGCCAGAGCAGACCTGGGGCTTGGGTGCTGGTGGGTCCAGGGTGGACCATGAGAAGAGATGGGAAGGCTGAGGGAGCTGGGGCTGTTCAGCCTGCAGAGAAGAGCCTGAGAGGGGATCTGATCACTGGGGATCAAGAGCTGAAGGGTGGGACCCAGGGGGCCATGGGCAGCCTCTGCTCAGTGTCTGTGGGGACAGGACAAGGGGCGATGGGCTCAAGTTGGAGCCCAGGGAGTTCCCCCCAATGTGGGGAAGAACTTCTTCCCAGTGAGGGTGAGGGAGCCCTGGGACAGGCTGCCCAGGGGGTGTGGAGTCTCCTTCTCTGGAGAGATCCCAGCCCCTGTCCTGGGGACCCTGCTTGGGCAGGGGGTGGGACCCCAGGGGCTCTGGGGGGGCCCTTCCAGCCCTGTGAGCCTGTGCCAGTCCCACCCTCATTTCCTCTGGGCCTCCCAGAGGTTTTTATTCCCAGGAGAAGCCCATAAACAGGAGTGATGGGGCTGCTGCTGCTGCCTCCCAGCACCCTGAGGGTGCTGGCTGGAGCCTGGGCTGAGGGAATCAATCTGGCTGCAGCCTGAGCTCCCCCAGGCTGTTTCCTTCTTGGCAGCTCCAAGCTGCTCCTGGTGGTCTCACGGTCTCAGGCACAGCCAGAGGAGGGAAGAGCATCCCTGAGGGTGGGATTTCTGCTCCTCAAATCTCACCTTGGAGAGGAAGAGGCATCCTGCTGTGTCCCCAGGGGAGTGGAGGGGGGACACTGGCAGCACCCAAGGCATCCCAGACCCCCACAGCCCCCCTCTCCCCCTCACGTGCTCAGTGCTCACCAGCACTGGCAGTGATGGACGTGGCCACAAACTCCTCTGAAGGTCACTGAGCACCAAGCCAGGAGGTCTGACCCCCCCCCCAGCATCCTCAGGGTGCATCACACCCACCACCCAGGGCAGGGCAGGCAGCACCCCGGGGAGACTCACCCCCCCCCACCCCAGCCCCATGGGCAGGAGTTAAAGCTTCAGGCCCCCTTAGGTACCCTCCTTTGGGGGGTCTTTTAGGGCTTAAGCAAAATGGGGAGGGGGGGAGGCACATGTGTGTGCAAGGGGCACATGCAGGGTGCAGGCTGCACACATGGGGTGCAGGCATTGAGATGGTGGGGTGCATGGGAAGGGGGCTGGGGGCACAGCTAGGGTACAGGCACCGGGTGCAGGGGGCACACATGGGGTGCAGGGTGCCCTCATGGGGTGCAGGGTCCATATGTGGGGTGCAGGGGGTACATAAGGGGTTCAGGGTGCCCTCATGGGGTGCAGGGTCCATTCATGGGGTGCAGGGTGCACATATGGGGTGCAGGGGGCACATATGGGGTGCAGGGTCCATACATGGGGTGCAGGGTGCCCTCATGGGGTGCAGGGTCCATACATGGGGTGCAGGGGCACATAAGGGGTGCAGGGTCCATACATGGGGTGCGGGGTGCCCTCATGGGGTGCAGGGGGTACATAAGGGGTTCAGGGTCCATACATGGGGTGCGGGGTGCCCTCATGGGGTGCAGGGTCCATACATGGGGTGCAGGGTGCCCTCATGGGATGCAGGGCACATATAAGGGGTGCAGGGTGCCCTCATGGGGTGCAGGGTCCATTCATGGGATGCAGATAAGGGGTGCAGGGTCCATACATGGGGTGCAGGCTGTGCATATAGGGTGCAGAGTGTGGGTACTGGGGTGCAGGGTGCACATATGGGGTGCAGGCATTGAGATGGCAGGGTGCATGTGAAGGGTGTTGGGTGCACATGTGGGGTACAGGGTGTGCATATAGGGTGCAGAGTGTGGGTACTGGGTTGCAGGGTGCACATATGGGGGCATAGGATGAGGGTACCAGGATGCAGGGTGCACACATGGGGTGCAGAGTGTGGGTACTGGGGGTGCAGGGTGCACACATGGGGTGCAGGGTGTGCATGTAGGGTGCAGAGTGTGGGTACTAGGGGTGCACTGAGCTTGCAGGGTGCACATGAAGGGTGCTGGGGGCACAGCTAGGGTACAGGCATCAGGCTGCAGGGTGCACAGATGGGGTGCAGGGTCCATACATGGGGTGCAGGGTGCACATAAGGGGTGCAAGGTGCATGCATGGGGTGCAGGCACCAGGATTCAGGGTGCACATATAGGGTGCAGGAAGAGGGTACTGGGGTGCAGGGTGCATGCATGGGGTGCAGGGTGCACATAAGGGGTGCAGAGTGTGGGTATCAGGGTGCAGGGTGCACATATGGGGTGCAGGCATTGAGATGGCAGGGTGCATGTGAAGGGTGCTGGGTGCACATGTGGGGTGCAGGGTGCACATAAGGGGTGCAGAACGTGGGTATCAGGGTGCAGGGTGCACATATAGGGTGCAGGAGAGGGTACTGGGGTGCAGGGTGCACATAAGGGGTGCAGAGTGTGGGTATCAGGGTGCAGGGTGCACACATGGGGTGCATGATAAGGGTACTGGGGTGCAGGGTGCACACATGGGGTGCAAGGTGCATGCATGGGGTGCAGGCACCAGGATTCAGGGTGCACATATAGGGTGCAGGATGAGGGTACTGGGATGTAGGGTGCACACATGGGGTGCACATGGGGGCTTGCAAGGGTGCAGGTAGAGCCTGACAGGGTCCTGCTGGGGGTCTGCAGAGGGTGCTGAGCACCCATCCTGGGGCTGAGGACTGGTGGGGGGACAGGGAGGGGATTGTCCCTCTCTGCTCTGCCCTCCCCAGCTGGAGTCCTGTGGCCAGAGCTGGGGCCCAACACAAGGGAGATGTGGGGCTGGTGGAGAGGGGTCAGAGGAGCCCCGGGGATGCTCAGAGGGCTGGAGCAGCTCCCCATGGAGAGAGGCTGAGGGAGCTGGGCTGGGTCAGCCTGGAGAAGAGGAGGCTGTGGGGGGACCTCACTGCAGCCTCCCCGTCCCTGAAGGGACCCCAGGAACAGGAGGGGAATGGGCTTGTTAAAGGGCAGAGCCTGGCAGGACAAGGGGCTGGAGTGAAGCTGGAGGAGGGAAGGGGGAGAGGAGAGACTGGGGGGAAGTTCTGTGCAGAGAGAGTGGTGAGGGGCTGGAAGGGGCTGCCCAGAGAGGGGGTGGGTGCCCCGTCCCTGGGGGTGTTCCAGGCCAGGTTGGCTGGGGCCCTGGGCACCCTTGTGTAGCTCCAGGCCTGGAGGTTGGTGTCCCTGCCTGTGGCAGGGGGTTGGAGCTCTGGGACCCTTGGGGTCCCTCCCAGCCCAGCCCAGGCTGGGATTCCCTGATTCCAGGATCTCCAGCTCCCCCAGGGAGTTTGGGCAGGGAGGGCAGGGCTGCACCCAGCCCAGGCCTCTCCCACCCCCCCCCCCAGCACCCTGGCACCCAGTTAAACTTCAACCCAGCCAGTCCCTGGACTCTGGGATGGCTCCAGCTTCACCCCAGGTTAATATTTCAGGCCTGGAAACAGCAGGTTTGCTGGGTGCAAAGGTCCCCCCTGGGGCCTTGGCAGCTCGAACCACAGTGTCACCCCCACTTCAGGGACCCAAACCCACCCTGGCCCGAGGGTGGCATCATGTGAGAAGCTCCACTCATCCCCTGGACCAAAAACCCTCCCTGGAAATGTGGTTTTAAGGGTTTTTTTTTCCTTCAAAGGCTGCAGGGCACCCATGGGTGCTGCCAGCAGGGATCTTGGTGGGCCTCTGGTGGCCTGAGTTAAGGGACAACATCTCCCTGCTCCCACCCAGCTCCCACCCTGTCCTCTCCCCCTCTCCTTCCTCCAGACCTTGTTCCCTGGCCCCATTTCCAAAGGGAAGCAATTAACTCAGGAGAAAAAGGAAAGGGGGGGAAGGGGGGGGTGGGAAGAAAGGCCTCAGAGATGGAGAAGGGAAGGATAAAAGCTGCCCCTAATTACATCCCAACTGCTGCAATTTTAAGCAGAGAACAAAGGAGGCCCCAAAAAACCTCCCTCCCCCTCCAAACCCCCCACCCCAAACCCCCCACCTGATTAGTCTGGCACACAAAGGGCTGTACAAAGGCTCGTGCCTCAGTTTCCCCACTGCTGGAGGGGATGTAGCAGCTCTGGGGAGGGTGTTGAGATTTGGGATGCTGTGTGGGGTTCTGGGCTCAGGAAGGACAGGGAGCTGCTGGAGAGGGGACAGCAAAGGGCTGTGGGGATGCTGAGGCCACCAGGACATCTCTGGGCAGAGAGGCTGAGGGACTCGGGGCTGCTCAGCCCGCAGAAGAGAAGCCTGAGGGGGATCTGCTCAGTGCTGAGCAACCCCTGAGGGGTGGGCTCAGGAGGAGGGGTCAGGCTGTGTTCAGGGGGGCCCAGGGACAGGCCAAGGGGCCGTGGGCACAGACTGGAGCAGGGGAAGTTCCCCCTGAGCCTGAGGAGGAACTTGTGTGCTGGGAGGGTGGCAGAGCCCTGGGCCAGGCTGCCCAGAGAGCTTGGGGAGTCTCCCTCCAGCCCTGGAGCCACCCCAAGCCCTGATCCTGGGCTGAGGGGACCCTGCTCTGGGGGTGGGTCTGGGGGATCCCCAGAGCTCCCCCCAACCCCCCATGCTGCTGTGATCCCTCTAACACCCCCACTGGGGAGCAGGTTGCTCTCTGTAGTGCTGAAGTGCCCATGGGGGTGCCTCTCCCAGCCCCCAGCCCTGTCCTGGCTGCTTTGGAGACCCCCCCAACCAGGACACAGCATCCCATAACCCCACATCACCCTCAGACACCCAGCCCCAGGGTGCCCAGCCCTGCCCTCCCTGGGGTGCCAACCCCACACCCTGGGGTGCCAAACCCAACCCCAGCACCCTGGGCTCCCAGCACTGGTGACTGACTGGGTCCATGATCCCTGAGCCTGGGGTGTGGGGGGATTTAAACCCTTCCCTGGGCTGGATGTGTCCTGGGAGAGGGGGCTGCAGGAGCCCCCCAGCCAAGTTCCTGCCTGGATGCCTTCAGGAGAGGATCCCCCCTCCCCCCTCCCAATGCCATTTGCTGTCCCACCCCCATTTTTGGGTGGGTTTGGGGGTATTTTCCCCCCCTTCTCCTTTTCTTTAATTAAATTATTCCCCACTGCAATTAGCTGAGCTGCCACCTCCTTCCCAAACCAGGAGCTCCTGGGCATGATGGGGGGGGGGGGGGAGAGGGAGAACTGTGTCCCTCCCCCTCCTCCTGCCCTGTTAATGAATAAACCCTTGGGAGGTGTGGGGGGGGATGGTGGTTTTTGGAGGTTTCAGTGACCTTTGCACAATACTTGGACCCTGAGCTGTTAGCAGGGAGCCCATGGAGGTGTCTGTCCCCAATCTGCTTGCCCCCCCCCCCCCACCTTGGTGTCTCTCTGGGCTGGTTGGAGGGTTATTGATTAATTTGGAGCCTGGAAAACATCAGCAGAGGTTGAGGATGGTCAGGAGGTGGTGGAGCTTTGAAGGTTCTTCCATGGATAGGTGGGGGGACACTGGGACAGGGTGCCTAGAGAGGTGGGGGAGGCCCCATCCCTGGAGACACCCCAGGTCAGGGTGGATGGGGCTCTGAGCACCCTGCTCTAGTGAAGATGTCCCTGCTCACTGCAGGGTGGGGATGGGTGGGCTCTAAAGGTCCCTTCCCACCTTACACATTCCCACCCCTGGACACATCCAAGGTCAGGCTGGAGGGGGCTCTGAGCACCCTGCTCTGGGTGAAGCTGTCCCTGCCCATGGCAGGGGGTTGGACTAGATGGGCTTTAAGGTCCCTTCCCTGGAAAAGGGGAGGTTTAGGGTGGGTGTCGGGACAAAGTTCTTCCCTCTGAGGGTGGTGGGACACTGGGACAGGGTGCCCAGAGAGGTGGGGGAGGCCCCATCCCTGGAGACACCCCAGGTCAGGCTGGATGGGGCTCTGAGCACCCTGCTCTAGTGAAGATGTCCCTGCTCACTGCAGGGTGGGGCTGGGTGGGCTCTTAAGTTCCCTTCCCACCCACCCCACCCATGATTCTAAATGCCAAGCCCCATGGAAGAAGCACCAGGAGATGCTGTGGGGTCCTTGGCAGTAAGTAAGAAGCAATATTGCCCCCTCCCCAACTCCCCAACCCACCCAACCCCCAGGTGAGGGGTGGTGCTGGGTCTCCAAGCACCACCCAGGCAGCTGCCTGCAGCAGCAGTTCCCTGCCCACTCCAGGCTTGGAGGAGCTGCTGGAGGTCACCTTGCCCCAGTTATCCCAGCTGAGAGAAATCATTATCAGCCCCTTTAATGAGGGACCAAAGGAGGGGGAGGTCTTTGCTTATCTCCAAAGCACAGCAGGGATGCTGAGCTCCTGCAAAGCTCCAGCCCTCACCCGTCCTTCACACCAAACCCATCACCCCCATCCTGCCCCCACCCTCTGCTCCTCGGGGGGTGGCAGGTCTGGGGTGCAAGGTTTGGGGTGCAAGGCATGGAGCATCCTCTTCCTTGCAAGAGAGGCAGTGAAAACCACCCCCCATCCCCCCCCCCAGCACCCCTTTTTGCCCCAGGACGTTGAGATGAAGGGAAGCTGTTGCATCTGAACCCCCCTGGGTACCACTTCTGGGTGCCTCCCCCAAAACTTTTCCCTATCCCCTGCCTTTCCCTGGTGAGAAGCTGAAGGTTGAGGAGAACCACTCCAGGGAGAAGGCATCCCCCCTCAAAAAAATGGGAAGCACCTTCTCCCCAACACTCTCTGAAGCACCTTCCTCCCTAAACCCTCTGAAATATCTTCTCCCCACACCCTCTGAAGCACCTTCCTCCCCAAACTCCTCTGCAGCATCTTCTCCCCAAACCCTTCTGAAGCATCTTCTTCCCAATCCCTCTGAAGCACCTTCCCCCTAAACCCTCTGAAATATCTTCTCCCCACACCCTCTGAAGCATCTTCCCCCTAAACCCCTCAGAAGTATCTTCTCCCCAACACCCTCTGAAGCATCTTCCCCCCAAATCCCTCTGAAGCATCTTCTCCCCAAACCCCCCTGAAGCATCTTCCCCCCAAACCCCTCTGAAGCACCTTCTCCCCAAACCCTTCTGAAGCATCTTCTTCCCAATCCCTCTGAAGCATCTTCCCCCCAAATCCCTCTGAAGCATCTTCTCCCCAAACCCCCCTGAAGCATCTTCCCCCCAAACCCCTCTGAAGCACCTTCTCCCCAAACCCTTCTGAAGCATCTTCTTCCCAATCCCTCTGAAGCATCTTCCCCCCAAATCCCTCTGAAGCATCTTCTCCCCAAACCCCCCTGAAGCATCTTCCCCCCAAACCCCTCTGAAGCACCTTCTCCCCAAACCCTTCTGAAGCATCTTCTTCCCAATCCCTCTGAAGCATCTTCCCCCCAGCCCCCTCTGAAGCATCTTCCCCCCAAACCCCTCTGAAGCATCTTCTCCCCAACCCCCCCGAAGCATCTTCCCCCCAACCCCCTCTGAAGCACCTTCTCCCCAACACCCCTCTGAAGCACCTTCCCCTCAAACCCCTCTGCAGCGTCTTCCCCCCAAACCCCTCTGAAGCATCTTCTCCCCAACCCCCTCTGAAGCATTTTCCCCCAAGCCCCTCAAGCATCTTCCCCCTAAACCCCTCTGCAGCACCTTCTCCCCAATATCCCCCTGAAGCATCTTCTCCCCAACCCCCTCTGAAGCATCTTCTCCCCAAACCCTTCTGAAGCATCTTCTTCCCAATCCCTCTGAAGCACCTTCCCCCCTAAACCCTCTGAAATATCTTCTCCCCACACCCTCTGAAGCATCTTCCCCCTAAACCCCTCAGAAGCATCTTCTCCCCAACCCCCTCTGAAGCATCTTCTCCCCAAACCCCTCAGAAGCACCTTCTCCCCAAACCCTTCTGAAGCATCTTCTTCCCAATCCCTCTGAAGCATCTTCCCCCCAGCCCCCTCTGAAGCATCTTCTCCCCAACCCCCTCTGAAGCATCTTCTCCCCAACCCCCCCGAAGCATCTTCCCCCCAACCCCCTCTGAAGCACCTTCTCCCCAACACCCCTCTGAAGCACCTTCCCCTCAAACCCTCTGAAGCATCTTCCCCCCAAACCCTCTGAAGCATCTTCCCCCCAAACCCCTCTGAAGTATCTTCTCCCCAAACCCCTCTGAAGCATCTTCTCCCCAACACACTCTGAAGCACCTTCCCCCAAACCCCTCTGCAGCATCTTCCCCCCAATATTCCCCTGAAGCATCTTCTCCCCAACCCCCTCTGAAGCATTTTCCCCAAGCCCCTCAAGCATCTTCCCCCTAAACCCCTCAGAAGCACCTTCCCCCCAATCCCCCTGAAGCATCTTCTCCCCAAACCCCTCTGAAGCATCTTCTCCCCAATATCCCCCTGAAGCATCTTCCCCCCAACACCCCTCTGAAGCACCTTCTCCCCAACACCCCTCTGAAGCATCTTCTCCCCAATCCCTCTGAAGCATCTTCCCCCCAACACCCCTCTGAAGCACCTTCCCCCCAAACCCCTCTGCAGCATCTTCCCCCCAATATCTCCCTGAAGCATCTTCTCCCCAAACCCCTCTGAAGCATCTTCTCCCCAATATCACCCTGAAGCATCTTCCCCCCAAACCCCTCTGAAGCACCTTCCCCCTAAACCCCTCAGAAGCATCTTCTCCCCAACACCCCCTGAAGCACCTTCCCCCCAAACCACCCAAGCTGGCAGCATCCCAGTAGGATGCAGGACTCCAGGTTCAAATCCAGACCCAGGTCCTGCTCTGCCAGTGGGGAGCAAAGGGCTCAGCCCCTCTCCTCCTCCTCCCCCCACCCTGGAATCAGGCAGAGCCCAAGGGAAGGGCTGTTATTCATTATCCTTCCAGCCTGCTGAGCAGCCCCTGGCTGACCCAGGGGGCAGGGACAAGCCTTGGACTGGCCATTGTCCCCAGAGCAGGATCAGCCACTCGCTCCAGCAGCATCTTCCAGGAGAATCCTGGGGGGATGGTAAGGAAAGGTCCATGGGGAGAGGGGGAATTTCCCACTTTTAGGGGTGGGAAGGGTGGTCCAGGCAGTGTGGAGACACGTGCCATGCTCTGGGCTGGTGGGGATGAGCTGGGGGGACACGAGTGGGTTTTGTTGTGGGTCTAGTTTAATACCCAGCACAGCAGGGATGGGAAATGGGAGAGGAGAATGGGAAAGGAGAGGGAAAGCCAACAGATCCCTCATCCATCAGGTCAGGGCTTCCTAACCCATGGGGTTTCCCTTCCCTCAGGTTTGTTCTTCTGGGGTCTGGGGGGGGTTTCCCCTATTTTTCCCCATCCCTCTCCCTTGGATCCCAGACCTGCTCCTGGTTTTTACTGAGATGGGCACAGCCCCACCTCCCCCTCACCCCCAGGGCTCCCTGCTGCTATCTGGGCTGGCTTCCTGATGGCCCTAGCTCCAGGGCAGTGTCACCTCCCTGGGCAGGGTGATGGGCCATTCAGTGTCCCTGCCTTGGCCAGCCCCTAAGAACAGCCTGGGGGGAGGAGGGGGGGGATGCTGGAGTGGTGGGGGATGGGGTGGCAGGGGGAAGGGAAGCTGCAGACACCCTTGCAGAGCTCCCATCTGCACCCCTGGAGAAGTTTGGCCAGTTTTGGGGTCTGCTCTTTGGATGGGAGTTGGGATGGGGAGAGGGGAAGGTGGAGGAGGGGAGCTTGGGTGGGAGGGCAGAAGGGTTGGTGATGGGGAGGAGGCTGGGAGGAAGCCAGGAGAGGAAGAATAAGAGGGAACAGGGGCTGGGAGGTGGCAGGAATAAATTGTCCCCTGCAGCCAAGGTGGGACATGTGTTGTGTCAGGTGGGTCCAGCAGGCAGAGGGGTTCATCTTGGTGCCCAACCCCACTCTGGGTCCTTTCTTGACCAAGCCCCATCTGGGCTGGCCATGACCAGGGAGAAACCATCTCTTCCCCAGCCAGGACCCACCCAAACCACCCTGGGGATGCCCTGCCTTGGGGTAGCTCTGCCCAAAGATGGGATGGGGTTGGGTTTTTTGGCTGTACCCCCCGTGGCAGGGCAGGGGAAGGCATCTCAGGGTGGATGGCTGAGGCTGGAGGAAGGTCCCAACCTGGCCTCAGTTGTCCTCTCATCTGGAGACACTGGGACATGAGGCCAGGGGGTAAATATGGGTGCTGGGAGCAGGTCTGTGAGGAGACAGGAGCAGAAGAGGATCCCAGAACCCATCATGCTGTGGAGGAGGAAGGGGTGGGCTGCACTCAAGGGGAAGCATCTCCAACACCCCAGGGCATCTTCCCACCTCTCTCCACTGGAGCTTGGACCAGCGTGGGGACACCTCAGCTCTGGAAACTCAAAGGGTTGAGATGAACCTCTGGGTTTAACTAAGAAATAATTAACCCTTTTGGAAGCCTGGCTGTGGAGCAGTGGTCTGGAGAAGGGGCTGTGTGGACAAGCAGGGCAGGAACTGGCTTTCTTCTGCTTTAACTCTTGGTTTTGGTCCAGGTTCACGGCCAAGGAGGAGTCAAGTTCCAGAACTGGGCCAAGACCTATGGCTCCTCTCCTGAGCTATACTTCCAGCCCACCTCAGTGGAGGAGATCCGGGAGGTAAGGAGGGTGCTTCCAGGTGGAGATCCAGGGGGTAAGGAGGATGCTTCCAGGTGGAGATCCAGGGGGTAAGGAGGATGCTTCCAGGTGGAGATCTGGGGGGTAAAGAGGATGCTTCCAGGTGGAGGAGATCCTGGGGGTAAGGAGGATGCTTCCAGGTGGAGATCCTGGGGGTGAGGAGGATGCTTCCAGGTGGAGGAGATCCTGGGGGTAAGGAGGATGCTTCCAGGTGGAGGAGATCTAGGGGGTAAGGAGGATGCTTCCAGGAGGAGATCCAGGGGGTAAGGGGGATGCTTCCAGGTGGAGATCTGGGGGGTAAGGAGGATGCTTCCAGGTGGAGATCCAGGGGGTAAGGAGGATGCTTCCAGGAGGAGGAGATCCAGGGGGTAAGGAGGATGCTTCCAGGTGGAGATCTGGGGGGTAAGGAGGATGCTTCCAGGAGGAGATCCGGGGGATAAGGAGGATGCTTCCAGGTGGAGATCTGGGGGGTAAGGAGGATGCTTCCAGGTGGAGATCCTGGGGGGTAAGGAGGATGCTTCCAGGAGGAGATCCAGGGGGTAAGGAGGATGCTTCCAGGAGGAGATCCAGGGGGTAAGGAGGATGCTTCCAGGTGGAGGAGATCCAGGGGGTAAGGAGGATGCTTCCAGGTGGAGGAGATCCTGGGGGTAAGGAGGATGCTTCCAGGTGGAGATCTGGGGGTAAGGAGGATGCTTCCAGGAGGAGATCCAGGGGGTAAGGAGGATGCTTCCAGGAGGAGATCCGGGGGATAAGGAGGATGCTTCCAGGTGGAGATCCTGGGGGTAAGGAGGATGCTTCCAGGTGGAGGAGATCCAGGGGGTAAGGAGGATGCTTCCAGGAGGAGATCCAGGGGGTAAGGAGGATGCTTCCAGGAGGAGGAGATCCAGGGGGTAAGGAGGATGCTTCCAGGAGGAGATCCAGGGGGTAAGGAGGATGCTTCCAGGTGGAGGAGATCCTGGGGGTAAGGAGGATGCTTCCAGGTGGAGGAGATCCAGGGGGTAAGGAGGATGCTTCCAGGAGGAGATCCGGGGGGTAAGGAGGATGCTTCCAGGTGGAGGAGATCCTGGGGGTGAGGAGGATGCTTTCAGGTGGAGATCTGGGGGGTAAGGAGGATGCTTCCAGGAGGAGATCCAGGGGGTAAGGAGGATGCTTCCAGGAGGAGGAGATCCTGGGGGTAAGGAGGATGCTTCCAGGTGGAGGAGATCCAGGGGGTAAGGAGGATGCTTCCAGGAGGAGATCCAGGGGGTAAGGAGGATGCTTCCAGGTGGAGGAGATCCTGGGGGTAAGGAGGATGCTTCCAGGTGGAGGAGATCCAGGGGGTAAGGAGGATGCTTCCAGGTGGAGGAGATCCTGGGGGTAAGGAGGATGCTTCCAGGTGGAGGAGATCCAGGGGGTAAGGAGGATGCTTCCAGGAGGAGATCCAGGGGGTAAGGAGGATGCTTCCAGGTGGAGGAGATCCTGGGGGTGAGGAGGATGCTTCCAGGTGGAGGAGATCCTGGGGGTAAGGAGGATGCTTCCAGGAGGAGATTCGGGGGGTAAGGAGGATGCTTCCAGGAGGAGATCCAGGGGGTAAGGGGGATGCTTCCAGGAGGAGATCCGGGAGGTAAGGAGGATGCTTTCAGGTGGAGATCTGGGGGGTAAGGAGGATGCTTCCAGGAGGAGATCTGGGGGTTAAGGAGGGTGCTTCCAGGGGACCCCAGACAGAATCAGAGAGGAGGAAATGCCAGGAAGGGCTGTGCTGCTCTGTCCTGTCGAGTCAGAGGGTCACAGGTGATGACAGCAGGAGCCCCTGAGATGGCCCATTCCACTCAAGGCCACATGGTCTCCAGCAGATGTGTCAAACCCCTTTTAAGGCAGAAAACCAGGAAACCAGCATTCCTGGCCCCAGCTGGACTCTGATCCTTGGGCATCAGCATCCGGCATCCTTCTGGGGTCCCCTGCCTGCCCCAGCTGGGGTGGGAGACCCCTGTGACTGTTGTCACCCCAGGGATGCCCCTGTCACTCTAGGGTGTCTCAGATGGGCATCACCTCCTTTGGGATGATCCCAAGGGCTGGGGTGGGAGGTGTCTGGGCTTCAGGGGTTGGTACAACCCCAGGTGGTGAGAGGTCCTGGTGAAGGTGGTGTCGATGAGAGGGGAGGTTTTAGCTTGGGGTGCCTTGTTGTGCCTCTGCCAGCGTCCTCTGAGGGAGCTGCTGGGTGACCAGGGCTGCCTGTTGTCTCTGCAGATCCTGGACATGGCCAGGCAGCGGGGCAAGAGGGTGAAGGTGGTGGGGGGTGGCCACTCCCCCTCCGACATTGCCTGCACTGACGACTTCATGATCCAGATGGGGAAGATGAACAGGGTCCTCAAGGTGAGACCTGCGTCTGGGAGGTGGTGTGGTGGCCCCAAAACGTGGTTGGGAGGGACCTCCAGAGCCCCTGGGGTCCCACCCCCTGCCCAAGCAGGGTCCCTAGGACAGGGGCTGGAATCTCTCCAGAGAAGGAGACTCCACACCCCCTGGGCAGCCTGTCCCAGGGCTCCCTCACCCTCACTGGGAAGAAGTTCTTCCCCACATTGGGGGGAACTCCCTGGGCTCCAGCTTGAGCCCATCGCCCCTTGTCCTGTCCCCACAGACACTGAGCAGAGGCTGCCCATGGCCCCCTGGGTCCCACCCTTCAGCTCTTGATCCCCAGGGATCAGATCCCCTCTCAGGCTCTTCTCTGCAGGCTGAACAGCCCCAGCTCCCTCAGCCTTTCCTCCCAGGGGAGATGCTCCAGGTCCTTCAGCATCTCCATCATATCCCTGTCCTGGGCAGCTCTGGGGAAGTGAGGGAGGGAGGGAGAGGTTCTCCTGCACTTTGCTTGACATTTGTGCCCATGTCATTGGTGCACATGGGCAGCTGAAGATGAAACCCCCTGACTGCAGCAGCATATTCTGAGAGCTGGATCATTACTGTTAATTAACAGCAGTGATCAATTAGGGAAGGGCTCCTTCCCTGGCAGCTCTGCCTGTCAGAAGTGGGATGAAAAGCTCCTGGTGTTGATAAGCTGTCCTTCCATCCAGAGCTGGCTGAGCAAGGGCAGGAGAGTCGAGCGGAGAGGTTTGCTGAGGGTAGGGTAGAGCTTTGCCCAGGGGAGTCTTCTCCAGCACCTCAGTGAAGTTATGGGAGAGGCACCCCAGGCAGCGCTACAGGCTGGGGCAGAGCGGCTGGAGAGCTGCTGGGGAGAAGGACCTGGGGGTGTGGGGGGACTGGGACTGCCCAGGAGCCAGCAGTGTGCCCGGGGGGCCAGGAAGGCCAAGGGCATCCTGGCTTGTGTCAGAGCCAGCGTGGCCACAGGGCCAGGGCAGGGCTTGTGCCCCTGGGCTGGGCACTGGGGAGGCTGCAGCTCCAGTGCTGGGTGCAGTTCTGGGCTCCTCAGCATCAGAAGGACAGGGAGGTCCTGGAGCGAGTGCAGAGAAGGGCAACCAGGCTGGGGAAGGGGCTGGAGGGCAAATCCTCTGAGGAGCAGCTGAGGGAGCTGGGGGTGTTGAGCCTGGAGAAGAGGAGGCTGAGGGGAGCCCTTCTCCCCACCTGCCCTGCCCTGCCAGGAGGGTGCAGAGAGGTGGGCGATGGTCTCTGCAGCCAGGGGCCAGGAGCTGGGCCAAGGGGCAATGGGCTCAAGCTGCTGAAGTGTTTTCCATGAGGTGCTTCTCCCCTCTGACCTTCCCCTCTCCCATCCCATCCCTTGCAGGTGGACAAGGAGAAGCAGCAGGTGACAGTGGAAGGTGGGATTTTCCTCTCAGATCTCAATGTGGAGCTGAACAAGCACGGGCTGGCCCTGGCCAAGTGAGTGTCCTCCCACGTGTTCATCCTTTCCCCAGCTGGGATATGGCAAAATGGGGATGTTTCAGGAGCTTTTAATCCAGAATAAGTGTGTTTGTTCTGGGATCTGGTCTTCCACCTGGGTCCTGCACACCTCAGCTCAACCCTCTGCCCAACCAATCCCACCTCTGAGTTGGAGGGTGGATAAAGGGACCTTTTATCCCCACACAGACCCTGTATTATCTCTACACCCCCTTCCAAGCTGGTCTTTTCCATCTCAGGAAGGAAACCTCTGCTCTCCCTTGGCAGTAAATGCTGAGGGCACCTCTCCTGGGGGTGCCCTCCATGGGGCTGAGGGTGACAGCAGGCAGCTCCTGGGAAAGGTGGACAAAATCAGGTAGAAATGAGGGTTTTTTGCTGGCAAAGGCCAATCAGCCCTTGGAATATCTCAGCAGGAGGACACTCCTTGCTCCACGCTGGGATAGTTGGTGTCCCTGGATGAGGAGGTGAAAGGAATGGGCTGGGGATCCAGGGCAATCCAATCCTGGGTGGGATGTGCCAGGCTGATGGTGGCTGGTCCCTCTGCCTCCTCTCTGGTTGTCCCTTGCAGCTGGTTTCTTGCCCAAGGGCTTGGAGGGAGTTAAATTTGGGGGTGGGGTTGCAGAGGGAGCGTTTCTCACTCTCCATCTCCTTCATTTGCTGGCCTCAGGGAAGAAGTGGCTCTTTAATGACCAGCTGGGTCCATATCTCCACTCTTGGGTCAGTACCAGCCCATCAGGTTGTCAGAGCCTTGGCCAGGGCTGGGGTGAGGGGGTGGGAGAAATAGACCCCACCTGACCAGCCAGCCAATGATGTGTGTGGGGTGAGAGTGGAGGATGAACCCACCCAGGGGTGCAGAGGCTGGAGGAACCACATCTGCTGAGGGGAGCCCTTCTCCCCACCTGCCCTGCCCTGCCAGGAGGGTGCAGAGAGGTGGGCGATGGTCTCTGCAGCCAGGGGCCAGGAGCTGGGCCAAGGGGCAACGTGTCAGAAGCTGGAGGAGTGTTTGGGGGGGAAAGGTGGGGGCAGCCAACATCTCAGTGTAGCCACAACCCCACCTTGGCCATGGTTGGAGTGGTGGAGCTTGGTCTGCAGACCTTGTGCCTTGTGGGTGCTGCTTCCAGTCCTGGTTACACCCAGGTTCCTCACCCTTTGCTCTCAATGCCTGTGGGGAGGAGGTTTCCACCCCAGTGAGTTCCTCCAGGATGATGGGGAGATATGGGGACATGTGGGATGTTGAGGATGCTGCTTTCAGCCCTGATTAGACCTGGGTTCCTCACCCTTTGCTCTGAGTGCCTGTGGGAAGGAGGTTTCCACCCCAGTGAGTTCCTCCAGGATGATGGGGAGATATGGGGACATGTGGGATGTTGAGGATGCTGCTTTCAGCCCTGATTAGACCTGGGTTCCTCACCCTTTGCTCTGAGTGCCTGTGGGAAGGAGGTTTCCACCCCAGTGAGTTCCTCCAGGATGATGGGGAGATATGGGGACATGTGGGATGTTGAGGATGCTGCTTCCAGCCCTGGTTACACCCAGGTTCCTCACCCTTTGATCTGAATGCCTGTGGGAGGGATGTCTCCACCCCAGTGAGTTCCTCTGGGTTGATGGGGAGACATGGGGGACATGTGGGATGGGATGTGAGGTGGGCTCACCAGCTGCCTCCTCCTTCCCCATGGATTGTAGTGGCATCCTGAGAGATAAGTCCCATCCCTGCTCCATCCCTGGGGGTGTCCAAGGCCAGGTTGGCTGGGGCCCTGGGCACCCTTGTGTAGCTCCAGGCCTGGAGGTTGGTGTCCCTGTCTGTGGCAGGGGGTTGGAGCTCTGGGACCCTTGGGGTCCCTCCCAACCCAGCCCAGTCTGGGATTCTATGTCCCACAGAGATGTGTACACATGGCCCTGGATACCCCAAAGGGTGGGAAACTCTGCTCCTAGGGGCAGAGGGACACATCTGGAGGACTCCACATGCACGTGGGGTCTGTGCCCCACCCCGTGCCCCACATGCTCAGGTCCTCACCAGCCCCTTCATCTGCCCCCAGTTTAGGAGCCGTTTCCGAGGTGGCAGCAGCTGGTGTGATCGGAACAGGGACACACAACACTGGGATCCAGCATGGCATCCTCCCCACCCAGGTGAGACACCAGTTGGGAGTGTCACTGCAGGGACATCAGCATCTCAAGGGCCTCAGGGATGCAAGCAGGAGGGGTCCTGCCCCCCTGGGATGGGGCTGCTGTGGAGACACCTCCCCAAGTCCCCCCATCCGAGTCTGCACTGGGACCTCCTTGTCTGCCAGCCAGACCATGATCCATCTCAAAACTCCTCCTGTCCCCTGTGCCTCATGGTCTTCTCACCCGATCAATCAGCTCTGTACCCAAAGGAGGCAGCTCTGGATTGGAGCCCCCCAGCCCCAAAATCTCTCAGGAGGTTAGGGAGACCCTTCACTCCTAGGTGAGGACCAAGCCAGGACTTCAGATCCTTGGTGGTGACTCCACGGATGGTCGTGGAGAAGGGGAATAATTTGGGGAGCTTCAGACCCTTGATGGCTTTTCCTAACACCCCCCAGAGAGAGGGGGGGGTCCTTCCAGATCGTTACATCGAGGGTGGATGGATGAGGGGTGGGCTGGTGGAGCCAAGCTCACCAGAAAGCACCCTGTGATGCTGCTTGTGGGACAGGGGTCTGCTTGGTGGGGGATGCAGGGCTGGGTGTGGGACAGGGGTCTCCTAGGTGGGGGATGCAGGGCTGGGTGTGGGACAGGGGTCTCCTAGGTGGGCTGGTTGTGGGGGGTCTCCTTGGTGGGGGATGCAGGGCTGGTTGTGGGATGGGGGTCTCCTTGGTGGGCTGGTTGTGGGACAGGGGTCTCCTTGGTGGGGGATGCAGGGCTGGTTGCGGGACAGGGGTCTCCTTGGTGCGCTGGTTGTGGGGGGTCTCCTTGGAGGAGGATGCAGAGCTGGTTGTGGGATGGGGGTCTCCTTGGTGGGGGATGCAGGGCTGGGTGTGGGATGGGGGTCTGCTTGGTGGGGGATGCAGGGCTGGGTGTGGGACAGGGGTCTCCTTGGTGGGCTGGTTGTGGGACAGGGGTCTCCTTGGTGGGGGATGCAGGGCTGGGTGTGGGATGGGGGTCTCCTTGGTGGGCTGGTTGTGGGACAGGGGTCTCCTTGGTGGGGGATGCAGGGCTGGTTGTGGGACAGGGGTCTCCTTGGTGGGCTGGTTGTGGGACAGGGGTCTCCTTGGTGGGGGATGCAGGGCTGGTTGTGGGACGGGGGTCTCCTTGGCGATGGGTGCAGGTTCTTGGCACGGCGATGGGATGTGTTGGAAGCTCTTGCTGATGCTCCACCCCTCTCTCCACAGGTCGTGGCTCTCACTCTGCTGACAGCCTCAGGGGAGGTCCTGGAGTGCTCTGAGTCCACCCACCCAGACATCCTCCAGGCTGCCCGCCTGCACCTCGGCTGCCTGGGCGTCGTGCTCACCGTCACCTTCCAGTGTGTGCCCCAGTTCTACCTGCACGAGGTGGCCTTCCCCTCCACCCTCACTGAGGTACGCCCTGGGGGGGGTAAGGAAAGCTCTGGATGGGGTGACATGACCAGAAGAAGGCTGGGAAGGGGTTAAATCTAGTAGAAAACCCCCCTGGGTTGTGTGGTCCTTGTGCATCTCCGTGGTGTGATTCATGGTGTCCCCTGAGCATGAAGCTTCTCTAGGGGGATGGAAGAGAAGGAAGGAAAGGCCACAGCAATTTTAACTGCCCATGGGTGGAAACAGCATCTTCTGGGACCAGAGAGGGGCTGGCAATGGGGTGGGGGAGCAGAGGGACTCGTGGGTGCCACCCCTGTGCCACCCCTGGGCAGGTGGGTGGTTGGGATGAGCATCACGTCGTGCAGGGGGGGGTCTTCAGGAGCCAAGCAGGGTTTGGGGGTGCAGTAAGGACATTGAGGTGCTGGAGCCAGACCAGAGAAGCTGCTGGAGAGCACAAGTCTGATGGGGAGCAACTGGGAGGGGTTTAGCTTGGGGGAGGGCTGAAGGGAGACCTGGTGGCTCTTTACCCCAAAGGAGAGGGTGCAGCCAGGGGGGTTGGTCTCTCCTCCCAAGGAACAAGCACCAGGACAAGAGGAAAGAGCCTCAGGTTGTGCCAGGGGAGGTTTGGAATGGAGATCAGGAAAAATGTCCTCACCCAGAGGGTTGTCAGGCACGGGACAGGCTGCCCAGGGCAGGGGTGGAGTCACCGTCCCTGGAGGGGTTCAAACCCTGTGTAGATGTGGCCCTTGGGGATGTGGTTTGGTGGACATGCTGGTGTTGGACAGACTGGTGGACTTGATGCTCTTAGAAGTCTTTTCCAACCTTAAAGAGTCCCTGATCCTCTGGCTCTGGTGCAGTCTTGGGGTTGCAGGAGAAGGCTGGTGGCTTCCAGCCTCCCTGGGGAACCTACCAAAGGCTTTCTGTGCTCCCCTTGGGCTGCAGAGAATGACCCTGAGCTGGAACACTGCTGTGTGTCCTTCAGAGGCATCCTCTGGGCCCTGGAAGTGGGGATGGGACCACTGTGCTGCAGGAGGAGGCATCGAGTCAGGCCATGAGATCCAGGGGAGCAGAGGGCTCCTGCTCTGGAAAGACCTCCTGGCTGCCTGCTGGGAGCTGCAGGGGACTGAGGTGGGGGAGAGGAGGGTGAAAACATCTCTCCTGCACCTCTGGATTCCACCTTTGGGTTAGATGTAGGGCTGGCAAGGTGTCCTCCTTAGGGAAGAGGCTGGCCAACGAGCCCCCTGACCGTGTCCTCATGCCCTGACCTCTCCACAGCATCATCCTCTTGCCCAGCAGCAGGTGGCTCAGCTCAGGAGGGGACAGGAATCAGAGTCCCCTCCTCCAGCTGTCCCTCCCCTCCCTTGTGAGCGATGCCTGAGCCTCTCTGCAGACAGGGATGAGCAAGGGGAAGGGCAGCCGTGGTGATGGGGAGATGCTCCTGGCTTGGACGTGCTCCTCAGCTGTGCAGCCACCAGCTCCATCATCCCTGGGCTGCCCCTGAGCTGGGCAAGGAGGCTCCAGCTCAACTGAAGGAGCCTGGGGGCATCAGCCCTCACTTCTGACCAGGGGGAAACATCACCCCTTGAGGTGGATCAGCCAACACTCCATGTTCACCCTGGTGCCTGGGAGCAGGTCAGCAGAGACCTGGGAACTCAAGGCACACATGACTAAGCCTGATGGAGATTTGATGTCCCAGCTGGAGAAATTTGCCCTTTGCCTTGTCCTGAGCTGGGCTGATGAGCTCATTAAACCTCCTGGACCAAGCAAGGAGGAGGAGAAGGCTCTGCTTGAGCTGAGCCCCACGTCCCAGAAGGTCTCAGAAGGTCCCCAGAGGTAGGCAGGGTCTAGCTGTGTCCTGGAGGGAAGGACCTGGATGCTCCCAGGAGCCTTGTGCTCTCTGAGGAGCATCTCCCATCCCTCTGCCTCCTGCTCCTCAGCTAATGGAGAGCTTGGCTTTCTCCAGCAACAGATGGGCCACTTAAAATAGTCCATGAGCATCCTGTGAGCATCTTATGAGCATCCTGTGGGCATCTTGATGATACCTTGGCCCCTTCTTGAGGTCAGGGTAATGTTTTGGGGGGGTGATGGGGCTCTCTGTGTCCCTCTGTGAAGGTTGGGCTTAACTCTTTGAGCTGAGCCTGGGCCAAGCTGTAGTGGGGATGGGATGGAGCTTGATGGGTTTCAAACCCCTCACCTGCATCCAGCCCCAGAGGGGGCTGTGGGATGGAAAACTCCCTTTAAACTGGTTGTCATGGTGCTGCTGGTCTTCTCTGTCTTGCCCAAGGTCCCCAACACCCAAACCAAAGCACGTGGTGCCAGTGATTGTCCCCTCTGGGCCATCCCCAGGGGAGGTGTCTCTCTTTCTGACCTGCTCTCTCATCTATCAGCAGCTTTCACGTCTCTGGAGGCTTCACATGCTGTCTCCTCCTTGGCAAACTCTCTCCTGCTGTCCTGCCACCCACCTTCCTCCCTGCTGTCCCCTCTTGATGGCCACATCCCACCTGAGGGTCGTGTTTTGCAGCCCATGGAAGGGCACTGGGTTGGCTGAGGAGGGCAGGAGGAGCTCAGGTCTCCTTTGGGCAGGGTTGAGGTGCTGGGAACAGTGTCCCAGGATGCTGGTGCAAGGATGCTCAGAGCTGCAGACTGGTTACCTCCACCTGAGCTCTCCATCCCCATGAGGAACCAGCCTGATGTCCCTCCAAAGAGGCATGAAATGCCTTCTATTTTGGGGGACACACACACAACACACAGCTTATCTCCTGGGCTTTATGAGCTTGTATCTCCACAGGGCTCTGTGGCCAAGGGTGGGTGTGATCTGGGTCCCTCAGAAAGCCTTCTGAAGGCCCAGTGGGCATTTCCACAGAGCCAGCTGAAGGAATCCTTTCCCCTGGCAGCACATCAAACCCAACTTTCCCCTCTCTCTGCCATTACACAACCCCCTCTTCAACGGCTGTGGGCCTCTCCTTGGAGCCCTCCCACACTCAGGGTGCTGGGAAGGAGGATGGAGTGAGCCATTCCCTCTGCTCCTCAGCCCCTCTGCAGCTGGGACACGGCCAAGCCGCTCTATCCAGACAGGATTTACTGCCTTGGGTGGAGCAACCACCATCCAGCTCACTTCTGGCCCCATCTCATTGCTGGAGGCTGCAGTGTTATGGCAGGTTGAAGCCTACAGAGAAGGGACCACCCACATATTGAAAGACCAGGTGGTCTTCTTAATGCTGCCTGGACCCTGTGTTCACTGGAGGAGTTAGCTTCTGCAGTGGGGAAACTGAGGCACGAAGCCCATCGGGAGGAGGAAGTTGGTGGTAGCGAAAAGGAGCCTCTCCAGGAACTGGGATCTGCTTCAACTATTGTCCTGACATCCCCACCAGAGCATCCTCAGCAGCATCCCCACACCTTGGCTCATTTGGGTCTCACAGGTCAGAGAGAATCCCCAGGTTGGAAAAGCCCTTTGAGCTCCTGGAGTCCAACCACCCCTGTCCTGTGCTGCCCCAGATCTCTCAGCACCTCATCTCCCCTCTGTTAAACACCCCCAGGGCTGGGGACTCAGCCCCCTCCCTGGGCAGCCTGTGCCACAGCCCCACAACTCTGCCAGGGAAGAACTTTGCCCTCCCAGCTGAGCTGACCCTGCCCTGGGGCAGCTTGAGCCCATTGCCCCTTGGCCCATCTCCTGGCCCCTGGCTGCAGAGACCATCGCCCACCTCTCTGCACCCTCCTGGCAGGGCAGGGGAGGTGGGGAGAAGGTCTCCCCTCAGCCTCCTCTGCTCCAGGCTCAACACCCCCAGCTCCCTCAGCTGCTCCTCAGAGGATTTGCCCTCCAGCCCCTTCCCCAGCCTGGTTGCCCTTCTCTGCACTCGCTCCAGGACCTCCATGTCCTTCTGAGAGGGTTCAGAGGAGGCCACAAGGATGCTCAGGGGGCTGGAGCAGCTCCCCATGGAGAGAGGCTGAGGGAGCTGGGCTGGGTCAGCCTGGAGAAGAGAAGGCTGTGGGGGGACCTCACTGCAGCCTCCCCGTCCCTGAAGGGACCCCAGGAACAGGAGGGGAATGGGCTGGTTAAAGGGCAGAGCCTGGCAGGACAAGGGGCTGGAGTGAAGCTGGAGGAGGGAAGGGGGAGAGGAGAGACTGGGGGGAAGTTCTTTGCAGAGAGAGTGGTGAGGGGCTGGAAGGGGCTGCCCAGAGAGGGGGTGGGTGCCCCGTCCCTGAGGGTGTTCAAGGCCAGGTTGGCTGGGGCCCTGGGCACCCTTGTGTAGCTCCAGGCCTGGAGGTTGGTGTCCCTGCCTGTGGCAGGGGGTTGGAGCTCTGGGACCCTTGGGGTCCCTCCCAGCCCAGCCCAGGCTGGGATTCTATGATTTCCTCACCCAAAAGAGGGGTCCCTCTCCCCCAGTCAAACCCACCACCCTAGGCCGAGCTTTCCCCAGGCCCATCACCCCGTGCGAGGCCTCCAGCACAGCTCAGCCCCATCCCATCCTTCCCAGTCCCTGGGGGCTGGTTGGGGGGGGGGTGTGTGTGTGTGAAAGGAGCCGTGCACTCTATAAATATTAATCCCATTATCAATTCTCCCTCATCACTGCTCCCTGCCCGCTCCCACAGCTCCAGCTTTCATGTCGAGCGGCCCAGCGAGGCGGAAGAGAGGGATGGCCAAGGGAGCAGCTTGCTTGAAATATTGAAGCCTGGGTTATCTAAGCCCTTGCAAATAATAGATGTGTCAGAGGAGCCCGAGCTGGGATTTGTGGTTATATAAAGAGCTGATGCTGGGCTTTGCTGGCCTCGTGAGCATCCTCATTGCTGGGAGATGCTCAGCCGCCCGTAGCCGCTGCTGATGGTGACTGGGAGGAAGGCAAAAGGGGGGTGGGGGTTGAGAGGGGTTCCTTGCAGGGCTGGGGTCGGCTGGAGAGCATCCCTAGATGGGGGTGGTGGGGTTGGAGTTGGTTTCTCCTTGGCCTGGATCTGCCCAAATGGTGAGGATGGGTTCAGGATGCTTCTTGCCCCCACCCTGGTCTTTGTGGTTTGCTGAGCTGGTGGAGGTTGGTAGGTGTGTGCTGAGGCAGTGGGTTCCTCTTCCTGGAGGGTCTCTCATCTGCTTCTCAGCCCACCCAAGCTCTTAGGCACCTGCAGGCTTGCACAGCTGAGCGACCTGGGGGGGAGGGAAAAGGAACAGCTTCTCTGGATCTGAGCTTCCCTCTTCCAAACCCAAACCCTGACACAACCCCCTTGGGGGATGCCCCAGGCACCTGGGATGGATCCCTTGAGCCCAAGTCCTCCAAGACCACCTACAGCCCCCTTGGGGGATGATTCTTTGAGCCCAGGTCCTCCAAGACCACCTACAGCCCCCTTGGGGGATGATTCTTTGAGCCCAGGTCCTCCAAGACCACCTACACCCCCCCCTTGGGGGATGATCCTTCGAGCCCAGGTCCTCCAAGACCACCTACACCCCCCCTTGGGGGATGATCCTTTGAGCCCAGGTCCTCCAAGACCACCTACACCCCCCTTTAGGGGATGTCCCAGCCACCTGGCATGGACCCCTCAAGCCCAAGTCCTCCATCCCAAGCACCTGGGATGGATCCCTTGAGCTCAGGTCCTCCAAGACCACTTATATCCCCTCCCTGGGGGATGTCCCAGCCACCTGGGATGGATCCCTTGAGCTCAGGTCCTCCAAGACCACTTATATCCCCTCCTTGGGGGATGTCCCAGCCACCTGGAATGGACCCCTCGAGCCCAAGTCCTCCATCCCAGGCACCTGGGATGGATCCCTTGAGCCCAGGTCCTCCATCCCAAGCACCTGGGAGGGATCCCTTGAGCCCAGGTCCTCCAAAACCACTTACATCCCCTCCTTGGGGGATGTCCCAGCCACCTGGGATGGACCCCTCAAGCCCAAGTCCTCCATCCCAGGCACCTGGGATGGATCCCTTGAGCTCAGGTCCTCCAAGACCACTTACCCCCCCCCCCTTTGGGGGATGTCCCAGCCACCTGGGATAGATCCCTTGAGCCCAGGTCCTCCAAAACCACTTACATCTCCTCCTTGGGGGATGTCCCAGCCACCTGGGATGGATCCCTTGAGCCCAGGTCCTCCAAAACCACTTACATCTCCTCCTTGGGGGATGTCCCAGCCACCTGGGATGGATCCTTTGAGCCCAGGTCCTCCATCCCAAGCACCTGGGATGGACCCCTTGAGCCCAAGTCCTCCAAGACCACTTACACCCCCTCCTTGGGGGATGTCCTAGCCACCTGGGATGGATCCCTTGAGCCCAAGTCCTCCAAGACCACTTACACCCCCTCCTTGGGGGATGTCCCAGCCACCTGAGATGGATCCCTTGAGCCCAAGTCCTCCATCCCAAGCACCTGGGATGGACCCCTTGAGCCCAGGTCCTCCAAGACCACCCAGTGCCTACACCCCCTCACCACTGCAGTGCCTGACCTTGCCCCTCCTAGCCAGAAATGTGTGTGGAAGTGAAGTGACTCTTCCAGCTGGTGCTGGGCCATCACCCCCTGATGCAGTGGGACCACAGCAGGCACACAGGAGGAAAGGGGAGGCTGAGCATCCATCTCCTCTCCCAAAATTCAAGCTCCCCACGCTCCCTGGCTCCTCTTCATTGCTCTGGTGGATGATGTGCTCCCATGCCTCCTTGTGCTTCATCCTCTCCACAGCACCTTGGCCCCAACCATGTCCTTTCCCCAGGAAGCTTCTAGAGCAGCCAAACCCTCCCCCCCAGCAGGCAGGGTGCCCGACCCTCAGCTCAGTGAGCTCCCAAGGGTGTTTCCAAGCAGGAAAGCAAGCAGCTTCTCTTCTCCTGGCCTTCACCACCCCAAGGGATGTGTTCTGGGGAGGGAAGCAAAGATGGGCAACACCTCCAGGGTCATCCCTTGTGTTGGCCACAGCACAGCAACAAGATTTCAACCACCCAAGCAAGTGCTCTGCTGGCACTTGGCCATAAGACAGTGTCCCCAAGGACTCCCAAAGCCAGCTCACTCCCTGCCCTCAGCTCTTACCCAGGCAGCTTTAATTATCCTACAAAGCCAACGGGCTTATTTCCTCCTTCAGCCCCATCTGCCTCTATCACAGGGATCAGAAGCACACATTGAGAAGGTCGACCCCACTGGCTACGAGCTCCTGATCTCAAAACGCAGGGGCTGGAGGACCAACAGCTGTTGGCAGGATCACCTTGGGAAGGCAGCACCCTTCTGTTCCATCCCCCACTCCCATTTCAGTGACTCAATGGATTCGTTCCCAAACCAAACTGGGTGTGTGTGGGGGGGGAAACGTGGGGTTGGGGCTTTCACTCCTCTTCCACGTGCACCATCAGTGGTGGTTTCCAAGCTAAGAGCTTCTCTGGGCTGGAAATAGGTGGGTTTTGGGAGCACCTTGGGTGGGGGGTTGGTGGGTTTTTTGGGAGCTGCTGCTTCAAAGGTGAAGCTGAAGGCAGCGGCTCTGGTGTTCATTCCCACCACTTGCAGGAGTAAGGGTCTTCCCAAAGGGCTGTCTCCCCATCCTCCCTGCTTTGAGGGCACCACAGCAGTGTGACCCCCCCCCCCCCAAAGACCTTTACCCTCTGGTGTGGGTCACAGCAGGAGGCTGGATGCTAAAGCAGCCCAGCCTGGAAGGGAGCAGCATCACCAGGTTGCCATGACCTTCTTGGGGTGATGTCCATGGGGTGTTGCACCTTCTCCTGGGTCAACCAACCTCCTTGAAGCAGAGTTGCTGGGTTTTCTAAGTCTCTTTTTTGCAATTCTCTGGGATATCTGGGTGGGAGGGACAAGGGGGTGGTTGGAGAGGTTGTTTCCAAGAGGCAGAGAGGGCAGCCTGGCCAAAATAGCATCCAGCACAGGGTCCTTCCACCCTTGGACGTGCAGGGCTGAAGGCTGAAGGCTCTTCTCATTTCCATGGGCAGCTGTTTTCCTCCAAGCAGCCCTGGGATAAGACCCCCCCTCTGGCTCTGGGAACAGGATGAGGATGTCCTGAGGCTGTGGTCACCCCAGTTGAGCTCCATCACCTGCGTGGTCCTGCCTGTCCCCTGCCTGCTCAGCCTCCCTGTGCTCTCCTCAGCTGCTGACAGCATCCTTAAAGCTCTTTTTGTGTCATTATGAATAATTTGGTGGTTCCACAGCTGAAGTGGGGGATGTCCCTGGGACAGGGCCATGTAGCACATCCCAGCTCCATCCCCTCTTGCATCTTGGCTCCATCCCCCTGATTCCCCCCCCCCCTTGGGCTGCAAAGGAATGTGCTGCTGGGATGTGAAAACTGGAGAGGGCATCCCTGATGCTGGACCAGGAGGTGGATACTGGTAGCCCCCCAGCATGCCCCACTGCATGGCTGGGGGAGCCCCCTCCAGCTCCTGGCTGCTCTGGGAATGCCTGATGGAGCAGCTGGAGGGGCTGCAGAGGTGGGACTGAGGGAGGAGGAGGGGTCTGAGCCTGGGTGTGTGCCAGGTGCAGTCCCAGCAGCATCTGCAGGAGGGTGGCTCTGCCATGGTGGAGGCATGGTGGGCATGCTTGTTCCCTTCCCCATCAGAGACACCTTCCATGGTGTCTATTCTCTCTTGTGCCTGGCTGGACTGTATTGATCCCCCCTTCCTGGAATCATAGACCCACAGACTGCTTTTGGTTGGAAGGGACCTCAAAACCCATCTAGTTCCCAACCCCCTGCCATGGGCAGGGACACCCTCACTAGCCCAGCCTGCCCAAAGCCCCATCCAACCTTGAACCCTGCCAGGGATGGGGCTTCCACAGCCTCTCTGGGCACCCTGTGCCAGGGCCTCCCCACCCTCAGAGTACAGAATTCCTTCCTCACATCTCACCTACCCCTGCCCTCTGTCAGCTTGAAGCCATCGCCCCTTGGCCTGTCCCTGCTCTCCCTGGTGACCAGCCCCTCTCCCACTCTCCTCTAGGACCCCTTGAAGTGCTGGGACACCACAATTTGGTCACCCCTGAGCCTCCTCTGGGCTCACTCCACCAGCTCTACATCTTTCCTGTCCTGGGGACCCCAGAGCTGGACCCAGCACTGCAGGTGGGGTCTCCCCAGAGCAGAGCAGAGCAGAGGGGCAGGATCCCCTCCCTCAGCCTGCTGGCACAGGACACCCTGCCAGCCCCTGCTGAGCTTGTCACCGATCAGCATCCCCACACCCTTCCCCTCAGGGCTGCTCTCCATCCGTTCTCCACCCAGCCTGGAGCTGTGCTGGGGGCTGCAGAACTCCTTGCACTTCATGCAGCTCCCATGGGCCCACCTCTCCTGCCTGGCAGGGTCCCTCTGGATGCACACACCCAGGCTCAGACCCCTCCTCCTCCCTCAGTCCCACCTCTGCAGCCCCCCCAGCTGCTCCATCAGGCATTCCCAGAGCAGCCAGGAGCTGGAGGGGGCTCCCCCAGCCATACAGTGGGGCATGCTGGGGGGCTACCAGTATCCACCTCCTGGGCCAGCATCAGGGATGCCCTCTGCAGTTTTCACATCCCAGCAGCACATTCCTTTGGAGCCCAAGGAGGGGGGAATCAGGGGGATGGAGCCAAGATGCAAGAGGGGATGGAGCTGGGATGTGCTACATGGCCCCATCCCAGGGACATCCCCCACTTCAGCTGTGGAACCACCAAATTATTCATAATGACACAAAAAGAGCTTTGAGGATGCCCTCCCCACCCAGCTCAGTGTCACCAGCAAACCTGCTGAGGGTGCCCCCAATCCCACTGCCCAGGTCCCTGGCAAAGGTGTTGAGCAGTGTCAACCCCAGTGCAGAGCCCTGAGGGGCACCCCTCACCACAGAGCCCTGGGTGGGTGCTGAGCCACTGCCCACAGCTCTCTGGGTGCGACCACCCAGCCAGTTCCTCACCCACAGAGGATAAGGCAGACCCCTTGGACCTTCCCCAGCATTCCCAGGATGGAATTCCCACTCTGAGGTGCCTCCAAGATTTGATCCCAGCATCCCTGCTCCACGCTGGGGGACACCCACTGACCAGCCCCCCCCCCCCATCTCTCTGGTCATTGCAGGTCCTGGATCACCTGGATGATCACCTGAAGAGGTCCCAGTACTTCAGATTCCTCTGGTTCCCCCACAGTGAGAACGTCAGTGTCATCTACCAGGATCCCACCAACAAGGCAGGTCCCACTGGGCTCTGTGCAGGAAGGGAGAAGGGCCTGGGGCACAACCCCCAGTGCTGGTGTTTTGGGGTGGGCTCACCGTGCAAGGGATGCTGGGGATGGGGTGGGGGAATGGCATTTTGGGGCTGGGCTGGACTCTGCCCGTGCTCCACAGATGCAGCTGGGGCTGTCCAAGGGGTCAGCATCCCCATGGCAAAGCCTGAGCTCCTCCTGGGGCTGGGTTTGGTCCTGTTTCATCATGGGAGAGATGTCCAGGGAGTCCTGGGGTGTCCTCTGAAGCCCTGCTCCCAATTTGATCCTGGTCCAGGCATGTGCTCCCACCTTTGTGCCTGCTGGTGCTCCACAGATACAGCTGGGGCTGTCCAAGGTGTCAGCATCCCCATGGCAAAGCCTGACCTCCTCCTGGGGCTGGGTTTGGTCCTGTTTCATAGTGGGAGAGAGGTCTAGGGAGTCCTGGGGTGTCCTCTGAAGTCCTGCTCCCAATTTGGTCCAGGCATGTGCTCCCACCTTTGTGCCTGCTGGTGCTCCACAGATGCAGCTGGGGCATGTCCAAGGTGTCACCATCCTGATGGCACAGCCTGATCTCCTCCTGGGGCTGGGTTTGGTCCTGTTTCATCATGGGAGAGAGGTCCAGGGAGTCCTGGGGTGTCCTCTGAAGCCCTGTTCCCAATTTGATCCAGGCATGTGCTCCCACCTTTGTGCCTGCTGGTGCTCCACAGATGCAGCTGGGGCTGTCCAAGGTGTCAGCATCCCCATGGCAAAGCCTGACCTCCTCATGGGGCTGGATTTGGTCCTGTTTCATCATGGGAGAGATCTAGGGAGTCCTGGGGTGTCCTCTAAAGCCCTGCTCCCAATTTGATCCTGGTCCAGGCATGTGCTCTCACCTTTGTGCCTGCTGGTGCTCCACAGATGCTGTCCAAGGTGTCACCATCCCCATGGCACAGCCTGACCTCCTCCTGGGACTGGGTTTGGTCCTGTTTCATCATCTAGGGAGTCCTGGGGCATCCTCTGAAGCCCTGCTCCCAATTTGATCCAGGCATGTGCTCCCACCTTTGTGCCTGATGGTGCTCCACAGATGCTGTCCAAGGTGTCAGCATCCCCATGGCAAAGCCTGACCTCCTCCTGGGGCTGGGTTTGGTCCTGTTTCATCATGGGAGAGAGGTCTAGGGAGTCCTGGGGTGTCCTCTGAAGTCCTGTTCCCAATTTGGTCCAGGCATGTGCTCACACCTTTGTGCCTGCTGGCGCTCCACAGATGCTGCCCAGGTGTCAGCATCCCCATGGCAAAGTCTGACCTCCTCCTGGGGCTGGGTTTGACCCTGTTTCATCATCTAGGGAGTCCTGGGGCATCCTCTAAAGCCCTGCTCCCAACTCAGTCCTGGTCCAGGCATGTGCCTGCTGGTAAAAACACCCACGGTCCCTAACCACCATCCTCTTCCTCTCCTTGGCTTTGCAGCCCCCCTCTTCCTCTGCCAGCTGGCTGTGGGATTACGCTGTTGGCTACTATCTGCTGGAGTTCCTGCTCTGGATCAGGTACAGGCACAGCCTGGGACACAGTCTGGGACACGTCGGGTGGGTTTGGGTTTATCCAGCCTCATCCAGATGTGTTCCCTGCATCTCTACACCCTGTGCTGCCTTCCTGGGGAGCCCCAGGGAAGGTGGCAAAGGAGGATGGTGACCTGGAGTACCCCCATCCCTGGGGAAGATGCTTGCTCTCCAGGAAAGCTCCTGAGCAGGGGGGAGCTGGATGTTGTTGGGATTGATGGTGCTGGGATTGATGTCCGGGGCTGCACTGCCCTCTCGTGTGCACAGGGATGGAGCAGCTTTTGCAGCACCAAAGGAGCTTTTCTTAGTGTGTGTGGGGGGGTAGTGTTGGACCTGAGCTTGTCCTGAGCACCAGGGTGGAGAGAGGAGATCAGGGCAGGTCGTGGAGGCTGGGCTGGGAAGTGGGACCTTGGTGGCACAGGATGGACTCAGTGAAGAGGGAGAAGAGGGGCTGTGGCCACCCAGGATGCTGCCAAGGTCCCCACCTTGTCCACATAGCTCTTGGTGTGAGGGTGCCCAGAGCACAGCCTGGGAGCACTGAGCTCTCAAGGGGGAGGGAAAGCAGTGACAGGGCACCTGGTTCTTAGCCAGGGGAGGGAGATGCTCCCTCAGTCAGTTTGCAGGTGACACTGAGCTGGGAGGAGCTGTGGGTCTGCCTGAGGGTGGGGAGGCTCCTCAGAGGGGTCTGGCCAGGCTGGAGCCACAGGCTGAGCCCAAGGGGCTGAGGTTGAACCAGGCCAAGGGCAGAGTCCTGCCCATGGGACACCCCGACCCCCAGCAGCGCTACAGGCTGGGGCAGAGCGGCTGGAGAGCTGCTGGGGAGAAGGACCTGGGGGTGTGGGGGGACTGGGACTGCCCAGGAGCCAGCAGTGTGCCCGGGGGGCCAGGAAGGCCAAGGGCATCCTGGCTGGTGTCAGAGCCAGCGTGGCCACAGGGCCAGGGCAGGGCTTGTGCCCCTGGGCTGGGCACTGGGGAGGCTGCAGCTCCAGTGCTGGGTCCAGTTCTGGGCTCCTCAGCATCAGAAGGACAGGGAGGTCCTGGAGCGAGTGCAGAGAAGGGCAACCAGGCTGGGGAAGGGGCTGGAGGGCAAATCCTCTGAGGAGCAGCTGAGGGAGCTGGGGGTGTTGAGCCTGGAGCAGAGGAGGCTGAGGGGAGCCCTTCTCCCCACCTGCCCTGCCCTGCCAGGAGGGTGCAGAGAGGTGGGCGATGGTCTCTGCAGCCAGGGGCCAGGAGCTGGGCCAAGGGGCAATGGGCTCAAGCTGCCCCAGGGCAGGGTCAGCTCAGCTGGGAGGGCAAAGTTCTTCCCTGGCAGAGTTGTGGGGCTGTGGCACAGGCTGCCCAGGGAGGGGGCTGAGTCCCCAGCCCTGGGGGTGTTTAACAGGGGGGAGATGAGGTGCTGAGAGATCTGGGGCAGCACAGGACAGGGATGGGTGGACTCCAGGAGCTCAAAGGGCTTTTCCAACCTTGGGATTGTGATTCTGAGATGAGGCCAAGGGTGCAAGGTCCAAGGGCAGGTCCCAGACAGGCTGCAGCTCTCTGCAAGGAGGTGCTGCAGCTTTGCCTGCAGCCCCTTGAGGGACATCCCCTTGCCCAGCATCCCCGGGATGTGGCTTGTGGCACCACAGCTCCCACCCTGCCCTGGGCAAGTCCTCCTCTTGGGCATCACATCTCCCCTTCTGCTCTCTCCTCTGCAGCACCTTTGTGCCCAGCTTGGTGTCCTGGATCAACCGCTTCTTCTTCTGGCTCCTCTTCAGCTCCCGGGTGGAGAACGTCGCTGTCAGCTACAGGATCTTCAACTACGAGTGTCGCTTCAAGCAGCACGTCCAGGACTGGGCCATCCCCATGTAAATGGCTCTGCAGACCCTCCTGTCACCCCCTCCCCAGCTGGGAGCAGTGTCCCAACCATGTGCCATCCCCCTGCCCCAGCCCAGCCTGCCTGGAGCAGGAGCAAAGCCAGCAAGAAGGGGACCTGGTTAGGAGGCACCACTGCTCCCTGCAAGATGAGCATGGGGACCCTTCTCCATCCCTGGAGAAGGAAATCCATCTCACAGCCTTTCTTGGGGTCATCCCCCTGTAAATGGCTCTGCAGACCCTCCTGTCACCCCCTCCCCAGCTGGGAGCAGTGTCCCAACCATGTGCCATCCCCCTACCCCATCCCAGCCTGCCTGGAGCAGGAGCAAAGCCACCAAGAAGGGGACCTGGTTAGGAGGCACCACTGCTCCCTGCCAGCTGAGCATGGGGACCCTTCTCCATCCCTGGAGAAGGAAATCCATCTCACACCCTTTCTTGGGGTCATCCCCCCGTAAATGGCTCTGCAGACCCTCCTGTCACCCCCTCCCCAGCTGGGAGCAGGGTCCCAGCCACGTGCCATCCCCCTGCTTGTGCCCTGCTCCAGCCACCAAGCAAAGGGAGCAGGAGCAGGAGCAAAGCCACCAAGAAGGAGACCTGGTTAGGAGGCACCACTGCTCCCTGCAAGCTGAGCATGGGGACCCTTCTCCAGAGATGTCCATCTCACCTCTTTCTTGGGGTCATCCCCCTGTAAATGGCTCTGCAGACCCTCCTGTCACCCCCTCCCCAGCTGGGAGCAGGGTCCCAGCCATGTGCCAACCCCCTGCCCCATCCCAGCCTGCCTGGAGCAGAAGCAAAGCCACCAAGAAAGGGACCTGGTTAGGAGGCACCACTGCTCCCTGCAAGCTTAGTCTGGGGACTCCTCTCCAGGGATGTCCATCTCACACCCTTTCTTGGGGTCATCCCCCTGTAAATGGCTCTGCAGACCCTCCTGTCACCCCCTCCCCAGCTGGGAGCAGTGTCCCAGCCATGTGCCAACCCCCTGCCCCATCCCAGCCTGCCTGGAGCAGAAGCAAAGCCACCAAAAGAGGGACCTGGTTAGGAGGCACCACTGCTCCCTGCAAGATGAGCATGGGGACCCTTCTCCAGGGATGTCCATCTCACACCCTTTCTTGGGGTCATCCCCCTGTAAATGGCTCTGCAGACCCTCCTGTCACCCCCTCCCCAGCTGGGAGCAGGGTCCCAGCCACGTGCCATCCCCCTGCCCCATCCCAGCCTGCCTGGAGCAGGAGCAAAGCCACCAAGAAAGGGACCTGGTTAGGAGGCACCATTCTCCCTGCAAGCTGAGCATGGGGACCCTTCTCCATCCCAAATCCACATCACACCACGTCTTGTGAGCCCAGTGCAAGGGGAGGGATGTGTGGGACACACCAACCATTCCCCCCGTTCCCGTGGGGCCAGGGATGGAGCTGTGGGGCAAGGGGTGGGGGTTCAGACCTGAAGGGAGCAGGGTTGTAGCTTTGTGGGCATTAACTGGGGCTGGGGGGGTTCTCCTGGGCAGTGAGAAGACCAAGGAAGCCTTGCTGGAGCTGAAAGCTGCCTTGGAGAACAACCCCAAGCTGGTGGCTCACTACCCCGTGGAGGTGCGCTTCGTGAAGGGGGATGGGGTCTGGCTGAGCCCCTGCTTCCAGAGGGACAGCTGCTACATGAACATCATCATGTACAGGTCAGCCACGGGCCCTGTCCCACGCCTCCTCCTCCTTCTCCTCCTCTTTCTCCTCCCTCTCCTCCTCCTCCTCCTCCTCCTCTTTCTCCTCCTCCTCCTCCTCCTCTCTTTCTCCTCCTTCTCCTCCTCCTCCTCCTCCTTCTCCTCCTCTTTCTCCTCCTTCTCCTCCTCCTCCTTCTCCTCCTCTTTCTCCTCCTCCTTCTCCTCCTCTTTCTCCTCCTCCTTCTCCTCCTCTTTCTCCTCCTCCTTCTCCTCCTCTTTCTCCTCCTCCTTCTCCTCCTCCTCCTCCTTCTCCTCCTCCTTCTCCTCCTCCTCCTCCTTCTCCTCCTCTTTCTCCTCCTCCTTCTCCTCCTCTTTCTCCTCCTCCTTCTCCTCCTCCTCCTCCTTCTCCTCCTCCTCCTCCTTCTCCTCCTCTTTCTCCTCCTCCTTCTCCTCCTCTTTCTCCTCCTCCTTCTCCTCCTCCTCCTCCTTCTCCTCCTCCTCCTCCTTCTCCTCCTCCTTCTCCTCCTCCTCCTCCTTCTCCTCCTCTTTCTCCTCCTCCTTCTCCTCCTCCTTCTCCTCCTCTTTCTCCTCCTCCTTCTCCTCCTCTTTCTCCTCCTCCTTCTCCTCCTCCTCCTCCTTCTCCTCCTCCTCCTCCTTCTCCTCCTCTTTCTCCTCCTCCTCCTCCTCCTCTTCCTTCTCCTCCTCCTCTTTTTCCTCCTCCTCCTCCTCCTTCTCCTCCTCCTCCTCCTCCTCCTTCTTCTCCTCCTTCTCCTCCTCCTCCTTCTCCTCCTCTTCCTCCTCCTTCTCCTCCTCCTCCTTCTCCTCCTCTTTCTCCTCCTCCTCCTCCTCTTTCTCCTCCTCCTCCTCCTTCTCCTCCTCCCCCTTCTCCTCCTCTTTCTCCTCCTTCTCCTCCTCCTCCTTCTCCTCCTCTTTCTCCTCCTTCTCCTCCTTCTCCTCCTCCTCCTTCTCCTCCTATTTCTCCTTCTCCTCTTTCTCCTCCTCCTCCTCCTTCTCCTCCTCCCTAGGTCAGTGTGCTGGTGCCCAGGGATCCAGCAGCAGCAAATCACAGCATCACAGAGCTGCAGGGATTGGAAGGGCCCCCCAGAGCCCATGGGGTCCCACCCCCTGCCCAAGCAGGGTCCCTAGGACAGGGGCTGGGATCTCTCCAGAGAAGGAGACTCCACACCCCCTGGGCAGCCTGTCCCAGGGCTCCCTCACCCTCACTGGCAAGAAGTTCTTCCCCACATTGGGGGGAACTCCCTGGGCTCCAACTTGAGCCCATCACCCCTTGTCCTGTCCCCACAGACACTGAGCAGAGGCTGCCCATGGCCCCCTGGGTCCCACCCTTCAGCTCTTGATCCCCAGTGATCAGATCCCCTCTCAGTCTCTCCTCTGCAGGCTGAACAGATGCTTGGCATCATATCTTCAGGGCCAGAGGCTGCTCTCCTGGGAGCCCAGACCTCCAAAACCCCATAGGTGAGCTCAGCCTGAGGATGCTGAGCTGATAAAAACGGCTCCAGGGGCTCTTGAAGAGCAGGAGCTGGTTGTGGGTGGGGAAGGAGGAGCTTTGCCTGACATTTGCAGGCAGGAGGGATGGGGGTGGCTTTGGAGCACCCTAGAACCACCCAAGCCTGTTTCTTGGGAACCTTGTCCTATGCCAGGCTCTGCTGCCCCAAGTGCTGGTGGCAGGTTCACCCCCAGAGGGTTTCCATCACCCAGTGCTGGCCAAAGACACCTCGATGGGTCTCTGGGGTTGTCTTTGTTCCCAGGTAGGGGGTTTCTTGGGGTGGTTTCCTGGGTGCAAACCCCTTGCTGATCTTCCCCCTTGCTCAACTCTGCCCCCAGGCCCTATGGGAAGAACGTCCCCCGCCTCAACTACTGGCTGACCTATGAGGGCATCATGAAGAAGCACGGTGGGAGACCACACTGGGCAAAGGTACCACCAGCCCTGCTCTTCTGGGAGGAGAGGCTCTGCAGAGGCAGGGCTGGGTGGGTGGGGAGGGTCCTTCCATCTCTTCCATCCTGGTTCCTTTTGGAAAGGGAGGTCTGTAGTCAAAGGGGGGGATCAGGGAAGGGTCCCCTCAGCCTGGTCCCAGAAAGGTGGGAGTGGGTGAACCTGATGAGTTCAGCACTGTGAAGTGTTGGGTGTTGCACTTGGGCTGAGGGATCCCAGCCAGGGGTCCAGGCTGGGAGAAGAGCTGCTGGGGAGCAGCCCTGAGGAGAAGGACCTGGGGTTCTAATAGGGGAGAGACTTCCCCTGAGCCAGCAGTGGCTCTGGCAGCTGGGAAGGGCGATGGGATCCTGGGCTCCATCAGCAGAGGGGGGGCAGCAGGGACAGGGAGGGGATTGTCCCCCTCTGCTCTGCCCTCCCCAGCTGGAGTCCTGTGTCCAGAGCTGGGGCCCAACACAAGGAAGATGTGGGGCTGGTGGAGAGGGGTCAGAGGAGCCCCGGGGATGCTCAGAGGGCTGGAGCAGCTCCCCATGGAGAGAGGCTGAGGGAGCTGGGCTGGGTCAGCCTGGAGAAGAGAAGGCTGTGGGGGGACCTCAGTGCAGCCTCCCCATCCCTGAAGGGACCCCAGGAACAGGAGGGGAATGGGCTTGTTAAAGGGCAGAGCCTGGCAGGACAAGGGGCTGGAGTGAAGCTGGAGGAGGGAAGGGGGAGAGGAGAGACTGGGGGGAAGTTCTGTGCAGAGAGAGTGGTGAGGGGCTGGAAGGGGCTGCCCAGAGAGGGGGTGGGTGCCCCGTCCCTGGGGGTGTCCAAGGCCAGGTTGGCTGGGGCCCTGGGCAGCCTTGTGTAGCTCCAGACCTGGAGGTTGGTGTCCCTGCCTGTGGCAGGGGGTTGGAGCTCTGGGACCCTTGGGGTCCCTCCCAGCCCTGCCCAGCCTGTGATCCCAGGATTCTCTGATATGGGTGGTGTTCCCCTCTTTGCCCCTCATCCTGGTCACGTAGATAAGGGGATGGAAGGGGCTCCCCACAGCATGTGGTGGTGGGGCCCCAAAGCCAGTGAGCTGTTCCCCAGCCCCCCTGGACTCTTTCTCTCCTTGCAGGCCCACAGCTGCACCCGGAAGGACTTTGAGAAGATGTACCCAGCCTTCCCCAAGTTCTGTGCCCTGCGGGAGAAGCTGGACCCCACGGGGATGTTCCTGAACACCTACCTGGAGAAGGTGTTTTACTGATGGGGGTGACACAGGGGGGAGTGGAGGACAAATCAGCCATCAGCCACGGCTCTTGGGAACACCCCAAGGTGTCCCCCATGGTCCCAAGGTGCTTTCCCCCAGCTCTGCCCTCCTCTGTTGTGGCAGCAGGGGCTGGCTCCATGGGCTCACTCCAGTCTTGGTTAACCAAGCTCTGTCAGGAGAAATCTCCTGGCAACCAGCATCTTGGGGGTACCATGACCCCCTTGAGACCTGTACAGCCCCAAGTGCCTCCTCTCCAAGCCAATAAAGAGCTTTCTCTGAGCAGACCTGGGCTGAGCCTGTCCTTTCAACCTGGGCATGGGGGTATCCAGCCCTGGAGAGCACACAAGGGGCTCCTTGAATCATCATAGAATCATAGAATGGTCTGGGTTGGGAGGGACCCCAAGGATCCCAGAGCTCCAGCCCCCCCTCCAGGGATCCCCGCATCCCAGCTCCTATGGGTACCCCTTTTCCCAGCTCCCACAGGGATCCCCGCATCCCAGCTCCTATGGGTACCCCTTTTCCCGGCTCCCACAGGGATCCCCGCATCCCAGCTCCTATGGAGATCCCCTTTTCTCCCTGTTCCGGCTCCCATAGGGATCCCTGCATCCCATTTCCCATGGGTACCCCCTTTCCTGGCTCCCATGGGTACCCCCCATCCCTGCTCCCACAGGGATGCTCCTCTCCCGGCTCCCACAAGTACCCCCCATCCCGGCTCCCACGGGTACCCCCCGTCCCCGCTCCCACAGGGATGCTCCTGTCCCGGCTCCCACGGGTACCCTCCATCCCCACTCCCACGGGTACCCTCCATCCCGGCTCCCACGGGTACCCTCCATCCCCACTCCCACGGGTACCCCCCGTTCCGGCTCCCACAGGGATGCTCCTGTCCTGGCTCCCACAGGGATCCCCCTTTCCAGGCTCCCACAGGTGCCCCTATCCCTGCTCCCACAGGGATGCTCCCACCGCGGCTCCCACGGGTACCCGCCATCCCCACTCCCACAGGGATGCTCCTCTCCCCGCTCCCACAGGTACCCCTCATCCTGGCTCCCACGGGTACCTCCATCCCGGCTCCCACGGATACCCCCATCCCCACTCCCACAGGTACCCCCCATCCCCGCTCCCACAGAGATGCTCCTGCTGCGGCTCCCATGGGTACCCCCCATCCCGGCTCCCACGGGTACCCCCCGTTCCAGCTCCCACAGGGATGCTCCTCTCCCGGCTCCCACGGGTACCCCCATCCCCACTCCCACAGGGATGCTCCTCTCCCGGCTGCCACGGGTACCCCCCATCCCCGCTCCCACGGGTACCCCCCATCCCGGCTCCCACAGGGATCCCCCTCTCCCGGCTCCCACGGGTAACCCCATCCCCGCTCCCACAGGGATGCTCCTCTCCCGGCTCCCACGGGTACCCCTATCCCCTCTCCCACAGGGATGCTCCCACCGCAGCTCCCCACGCCCCAGTCCAGCTCCCCACTGCCGGGGCGGCCCGATGCCGGCGAATGGGCGGCGGGGGCGGCCCCGAAGGCGTGGGGACCCCGCCCCCCCCCCCCGCCCCCCAATTCCCCTCCTACAAAACCCTCCCGGCCGAGCGGTCCCTGCTCACAGCTGCTCAGCACCGCAGCCGCCTCCGCGCATCACCCACCCCACCCCCCCACCCATGGGAGGCTGGAGGGGAGCGGCGGCCTCTCTGCGCCCGTGGGGAGCTGGTGGTGAGGTGGGGGGTTCCCCGTGCTGTCCCCTTGTCCCCCTCACCATGGCAGAGCCCGGCGACTGAGAGAGGCGGCCGGGGACGGGGCCACGGGAAACTCGGTCCCGCGTGGGTTCTCCTGCCAGGTGAGTTTTGGGGAGGGGCGGGGGGGGGGGAGAAGGGAGACACGGAGCCCCCGGAGAGGGGGGTGGGATGGGAGTAAACACCCCATCCCCCCACACACACACCCCCCACCCTCCCGTGGGGTGGGTGTGGAGGGGCTGGTGCCTCCCCGAGCATCCCTGCGTGGGGACCCCCCACTCCCCGGGGGCTGCCCCTGCGCCCCCAGCCCTGGGGTACAGGAGGGGGGGAGTGGGGTTTGGCTCCATGATGCTGTGAGACCCCCTCCCCAAGGGTTACATGGGTGATGTACCCCCGTGGGAGTGGGATGCCAGATGGGGGGGGAGTCCCTGCCCAGTCTGCTCCCAACGGGACTGGTTTTAACTGGGAGGGGGGCTGGCAGAAGCTGGGGGTCCCCGTGGAGCACAGCACCCATGTGCTGCTAGTGAGAGGGGGCTGGGGCTGTCACAGGAGTGCATGGGATGAGTTTGGGAGTTCTCAGCAGACCCCACTTAGGGGGTGATTTTTAACCCCCTCCCACACCCCATCTGAGTGAAGCCAGAGGGGGAGCAGCCCCCCCAGTGCCACCACCATGGACCTGGCCTGGGGAGCAGCCCGGGGAGGTGGTCCCAGCAGGGTCAGACCCATCGGGGTACCTAGAGGTGATGTGGGTGCAGGGCCCCCCCAAACCTTAGGGGGGGAAGAGGGATGCTGGTTACACTGACCCCCCCATCTCCCCAGCCCTGGGGAGGGATGGGCATCCAGGGGGTGCCTGGGGGAGGCCACCGAGGCTGGGCAGGCACTGGGCATGTGGCCAGGTGGGTGTTAGGAGCCCCTCCAGGTCAGCAAGAGAGGGGTCCTTGGGGGTGGAGGGTGTTTCATGGTCCAGCTGCTGCTGGGGGTGGTGGGGACCCCCCAGTCCAGCCTAGCAGCTGCTGCTGGGGGTGGTGGGGACCCCCTGATCGGGTCCAGCTGCTGCTGGGGGTGGTGGGGACCCCCCAGTCCAGCTGGGGGTGGTGGGGACCCCCTGGTCCAGCTGCTGGTGGGGGTGGTGGGGACCCCATGGTCCTATCCAGCTGCTGCTGGGGGGTGGTGGGGACCCCCCAGTCCAGCCCAGCTGCTGCTGAGGGTGGTGGGGACACCCCGGTCGGGTCCAGTTGCTGCTGGTGGGGGTGGTGGGGATCACCCGGTCTGGCCCAGCAGCTGCTGCTGGGGGGTGGTGGGGACCCCCCGGTCCAGCTGGGGGGTGGTGGGGACCCCCCGGTCCAGCTGGGGGGTGGTGGGGACCCCCCGGTCCAGCTGGGGGTGGTGGGGACCCCCTGGTCCAGCTGCTGGTGGGGGTGGTGGTGGCCCCATGGTCCTATCCAGCTGCTGGTGGGGGTGGTGGGGACCCTCCGGTCCAGCCCAGCAGCTGCTGGGGGGTGGTGGGGACCCTCCGGTCCAGCCCAGCTGCTGGTGGGGGTGGTGGGGACCCCATGGTCCAGCCCAGCTGCTGGGGGGTGGTGGGGACCCCCTGGTCCAGCTGCTGGGGGGTGGTGGGGACCCCCTGGTCCAGCTGCTGGTGGGGGTGGTGGTGGCCCCATGGTCCTGTCCAGCTGCTGGGGGGTGGTGGGGACCCCCCAGTCCAGTCCAGCTGCTGCTGGGGGGTGGTGGTGGCCCCACGGTCCTGTCCAGCTGCTGGTGGCCCTCCAGCTTCCCCCTGAGAGGGTCCATCCCCTGTTTGGGGTACTGCCCTGCCCAGCCTGGGGCCACAGGCTGGTTTAGAAACCCAGATGCCCAGCAAGAGCCCCAGGGGGGTCACTTGGCAGCAGGTCCATGCCCACCCCCAGCCCACCCCACGCTTCGTGGTGACGCAGGGTATGGGATCAGCCCAGATCGAGCCCTCCCCACATCAGGATGTGCCCCAGCCCCCCCAGGACCCCCTGACAGCCCTGCTCTGCTCCACCAGCAGCAGGATGGAGAGCAAAGCCATGTACCTTCACACCTTCAGCGAGAGGGAGAGCGGCTCCACCCTCGAGGAGCCCTTTGAGGGGAGGAACCTCTCCAAGCTGAACCTCTGCGAGGATGGTGAGTCCACCCCTGGCTCTGTGTGTGTCTGGGGGGGTGGGATTTGGGACCTGGGGAACGTCTCAGGGGGCTCCTGGAGCTTGGTGTGCTCCAGGAGCAGCTCAGCAAGCCTGGTCCTGCAGGAGTGAAGGCGCCTGGTCTCAGCTGGGTGCTCAGCTCCCAGGGAAGCAGAGTGAAGGAGCCAGCCCTGCTCAGGGTGAGGAGTGTGTGTGTGTGTCCTGGGTGGAGCAGGAGGCTCATCTCCCCCTGGGAGGAACACCAGGGGAATTCCATCACAAGGAGGGTTCTGTGCCTCCTCCCCTGTCCCCCTGCTCCCACCTGGGTGGGCTGAGGGAGCTCTGGGGGTGCCCAGGGTCTCCTTTCAGTGCTGTGCTCCAGGAAAGCCCCTTTGGATGCTGAAGATGGACTTTGGGGGCTTTGAGGGTTTTTTTTTCCCTTCTTCTGAGCTTTCCATGGGCTCTTGTCTGGAGATGCAGCACAGGGGGATGGGGACACCAGGACTGAGCTGCAGGACACAGTGGGACCTCCCTGTGTCTCCTGCACATCCCAACTGGCCTCTCTCAACACTGTGGCCTTGCTGAGCTCTTTTCCTCCTCTCTTGCTGTCCAGATCTCACCAGATCCCACCTTGGTCTCCAAGAAAACACCCCCAGGGATGGTTTCTGTCCCCAACCCTGGCTGGGAGATCCCAGGGTGGAGAGCTGTGGGGATGCTGGAGGGACTGGTCTTGCTCTGAGCAGGATCCCCAGCACCACAGGCATGGGGCAGGGGCGATGGGGAACCTGGTTTTAGGCTGGTGGGACCTCCCTGGGCTGTAAGGGGGGAGCTCTGGGTGGTTCCAGAGGACACCAGGCTGGGAGGCACCCAGCCCTGGCTGAACTCCTGGGTGCCTGCACAGTGCTTGTTGCAAGAGGAGATGAGATGTGGCTCTCTGGGGGTCCTTGGGGGGGGTCTTCTCGTGCCCTCCAGCCCCCAGGATGGGGACAACTTTGAGTCCAGAGGGTGCATCCCCCACCCAGGTGACAGCTGAGTCTCGATGCCATTCCCCAAACTCCCCTGAAGCAGGTGACACCCCCTCCCCCTGCCCCCCATCCCACCTTAGGGCAGCAGAAAGAGGGGGTGATCCTGCCCTGGGGGCTGTCCCCATGCTGGGGAGGGGGTCAGGGGGATGGTGCAGCCTGGAGGAAGGGATGCTGGAAGAGCTGGGAGGGCAAACTTGATGCCTTCCAAGCTGAAGACCACCACTCCCAGCATGGCTCTGCTCTCCTTGACCCCCTTGGAGCACCCCCAAGCCTTCCCAGGGGCTTGTTGGGGGGGGACAAACCCTGGCTGTACCCCCAATAATCGGGTGGGTCACAGCTCCAGCTCCCCTGGGCATGGGCAGGGGGAGGAAATATTTGCTTTTCCCCTTGGTTACTGGGCTGGGAGCTGCTCAGAGCTGTTGTGGTAACCCCACTCACACAGCTGCATCCCTCCCAGAGCAGAGCAGGGGGGAGGGGGTGGTTCAGGAGGGGGGTGGTTCAGGGCAGGGGGCCAGCTCCTCCCTGAGTGTCCCCCCCAGGACCTGATCTAAGTGTTAATGTCAGGAAAACATTGTGGTTTTCCTCATCCCATCCCATCCCATCCCATCCCCCCCAACCCCCCCTCCTCCTCCTCCTCCTCCTCCCCTCAGGCTCTGGCTGCTGCCAGAGGATGGGAACTGTGTGCTGGGGATGGATCACAGGCTGGGGAGGGGTCCCTGAGGGGTGGCACCTCCTCTTTGCACCTGAACTGGGGGGCACTGTGCACCCCACATCCCCCTGGGGATGCCCATGGGTGGGGCTGTCAGCCAGCCTGAGCTCAGCACTTCACCCTTTCACCACCACTGTGGGGGCTGGAAGCTGTTTTTGGGGAGCTCCCTGTCCTCTGGAAGGACAGACACACGGACAATCAGCTGGGGAAGGGTCCCTGACAGCCCCCCCCCACCTATTATACTCCATCTCCAGCCCCCTGAAGGGTCCCACAGGGAGCTGAGCTGCTCCCCAAAGGGTGGGGTGGGGTGGGATGGGGTGAGGACCCAGCCCCAGCAGCGATGGTCTCAGCTGGAAGAGGGGTTCACTCATGGCCAGGGGTGAGCAGGGGGTCCTGTGTCCCCCCCTTCCTGCCCCCAGGAGGTTTGGCTTTGGGCTCATGGAGCTTTCCAGCTTCTCCCTCTCTTCTGGCTCCATGGGGGCTCTGGGGTGGGGGGGGGTGGGGGTGGGGGGGAAGGGGGCTGTGCTGCCCCTCAGGGCACAAAGGGGTGGGGTGGAGGCACCCCAGTGATGAGGGGATGGGACTTTTGGGGTCTCCCTCCTCCTTTTGTTGGTGTCTCCCTGGGGGCATCTCAGGTCTGGCAAGGGGACAAGCCAGGGTGGTGCTGGCACACACGTGGCATGAAGTTGCTGGTCCTCAGACCCATTGTGTTGGGTACCCAGCACCCCATCCTGGCAGCACAGGGGTCACCCAGAGAGCTGAGGGGTTGGGATGGGGCATCACAGCAGCTTTGGGGCTGGGGGCAAGGGGATCTGGTCAATGGGGATCAAGAGCTGAAGGGTGGGACCCAGGGGGCCATGGGCAGCCTCTGCTCAGTGTCTGTGGGGACAGGACAAGGGGTGATGGGCTCAAGTTGGAGCCCAGGGAGTTCCCCCCAATGTGGGGAAGAACTTCTTCCCAGTGAGGGTGAGGGAGCCCTGGGACAGGCTGCCCAGGGGGTGTGGAGTCTCCTTCTCTGGAGAGATTCCAGCATTCCCTCAGCATGAACAATCTCTTCCTCCTGCCTACTCTGCATCTCCCTGGGGCTTCAAACCATCTCAAGTCCTTGAGTTTAATCCACCACCCCTTGTTCTACCTCCCTCCACCCCCTCATCACTCCCTGGGCAGGGATGGTGGGAGCTGGGATGCAGGGTGGGAGCTCAGCAAGGGTGCTTGATGCTGATTGTTCTCCTGCCCATGATCCCCACGGGGTCCTTTGCCCCCCCCATACCAGCTCTGCCCACGGTACCCAGACCCACAAGCCCAGCAAGGGGGAGATCAGGCCCTTCCCTGCCTCCAGCATCCCTGATGAGCAGGGAGATGGAGCCCTGGTGCTGCCCCTGACCCCCTGCTCTGTCTCCCAGGTGCTGGGGGGAGGATGAAGGCAGCAGGATGCTGCAGTCGCCTGGGCTCCTTGGCAGCCCTGAAGTATGCTGTGGTGGGGCTCTACCTCCTCGTCTTCCTCATCCTCGTTGGGGTCTTCATCCTTGCAGGTAAGGGCTGAAGATGGGTCATCCCTCTGTGGTACCCCAGGGTGATGCTCCCCTGGGCAGGACCTGAGAGCTGTGGGTGTAGGAAGAGCTGCTGCTGCCTCTGCAGAGGTGGCTGGGAGGGTTTTCCCTGCCATCCAGGGGAGGAAAAGATGGGATCCAGCAAAAAAAACAGGGTGTGGAGGTGATGCCACTGCATCCACAGCCCTCTTCCAGCTCCTAGGGGATGGTGACATGAGCCACACTGTGTGTCTGGAGCAGCTTTAGTCTGAGCAGCACAGCTAGGGGGGCTGCAGGGTCTGAGCAGCGTGTGCTGGGGGTGGGGAGACTCACACTGGGGGGCTTGGATCCTCCCCAGGGGGAGGAGAACCCACCCTGGGGTAGGGACAAGCCCTGGCTCCACCAGCCATGGAGGTGCAGGCAGCTCGTGGGCAGCACCTTATCCTGGTGCAGCTCAGCCCACAGGTGCTGGTGAGGCTCCTGCCTCCTGCCTCTCCCTTCTCTGGTGGTTTTTAGGTGGGTGCAGGGGTGGGAAGAGGCTCACAAACCCCTCTAACTGCTCCCAGCCCCAGCTCAGCCCTGGGGACAACATCCCACATGGTCCCCATCACCACCACTTTGTTGCCCCTGTGGTCACAGTATGTACCCCCACCCCCTTCTCACCACCTCCCTGCACCCAAACCACTCCCCAGGTGGGGCTTGGGTGGGTGTAGGGGGGGTCTGGATAGGTGGGGGGGTGTCACAGAGAAATGCCCCCACCAAGGACCAGCTCCTGGCATCCCACCCACCTTCAACCCCAGCATCCCAGGGCTGGAAGGAGGGGGTGTAAGACAGCCCCCCACCCTCTTTCCAGCCCCAAATCTGCTCTCCCAGGCTGGGAAAGGCTGGGTGCTGCCCCCACACCATCCCATTGGGATGTGGGGTGGGAAGGGGGGGGGGGATACCCTGGATTTCACCCCTTAACTCATGCTGTGGTGATGCCAGCACCACCAAGGCAGCCTGAACCCTGCCCAAAGAGCAGGATTAGCCCTTTCCCTGGGCTGGGGAAGGGGCTTGGCTGGGTGAGGGGGGGCTTGGATGGGTGGATGGGGCCTTGGATGGGTGCCATAGGGAAATGCCCCCACCAAGGACCAGCTCCTGGCATCCCACCCACCTCCTTCCCACCTTCAACCCCAGCATCCCAGGGCTGGAAGGAGGGGGTGTAAGACAGCCCCCCACCCTCTTTCCAGCCCCAAATCTGCTCTCCCAGGCTGGGAAAGGCTGGGTGCTGCCCCCACACCATCCCATGGGGATGATTCTCTGTGCCCCAGGCAGCTGTGGGGTGGGAAGAGGAGGGGGGATACCCTGGATTTCACCCCTTAACTCACGCTGTGGTGATGCCAGCACCACCAAGGCAGCCTGAACCCTGCCCAAAGAGCAGGATGAGCCCTTTCCCTGGGCTGGGGAAGGGGCAGAGCAGTTCTTTCCTCTGGAATGCTGAAGCCTGTCCTGCTTGTTTCTTGCATTCCATTGTCTGAGTGTTGTTGTTGGCCCGGGAGAGGCTGAGTGAGGGATGCCATGGATTGTGCAAAGAGCTGGGGACAGGCCCTCTTGTCTCACCCCAAAGCAGCTCCAGCAATAACAAGAACATCATGGCATCAGCTGAGGGGGGAGCTGGAAAGGGAAGGTGGGGGGGAGGAGACTCACAGTCATTAGAGCTCCATCTCCTGGAGCCCCGTGGCTGGGGGGATTTTGGGTGTCAGTGAAGCCCCCAGTGAAGCCACCTCACCTCCCAGATGTGGACTGGGAGCTTGGAGGAGGAAGGCAAAGCACAGAGGAAACCCTCCTGTGGTTGCTCTCCCTGTGTCTTGAGCCCCAGGCTGAGCCTCTGGCTTTGGGTGTCACTGACTCCCAAGGTCCTGAGCCAACCACGCCTGGAGCTGCCTGATCCCATCAAGGAAAACAGCCCCAGAACACAGGCACAGGCTGTTCTTGCAGCAGGGTGAAGGGCAGTTTGGGAGCAGGACACCCCATCTGGGTGGGAACCACGTGGAGACAACCCTGATGGTCCCCAGCATCATGCTGGAACCTCAGTGCTGGGTCTGGATGGTCCTTGGAAGACCAGGACTCGTGGGGATGCTCAACTGTTGGGGATGCTTAACTGTGGAGAGCTTGGAGAGCAGAAGTGAGCATGTCAGAGCTGAGACCTGCCCAGCATCCCCCATGTCATGGAATCACAGGGTTGGAAAAGACCTTGAAGAGCATCAAGTACAACTGATGGTCATGCTGGAACCTCAACACTGGATGTAGATGGTCCTTGGAAGACCAGGACTCGTGGGGATGCTCAACTGTGGAGGGCTTGGTCTTCCCATGGAGCATCTTGGAGAACAGGAGCCAGCATATCAGAGCTGAGACCTGCCCAGCATCCCCCATGTCATGGAATCACAGGGTTGGAAAAGACCTTGAAGAGGACCAAGTCCAACTGATGGTCATGCTGGAACCTCAACACTAGATGTGGATGGTCCTTGGAAGACCAGGACTCGTGTGGATGCTCAGCTGTTGGGGATGCTTAACTGGCTTGGAGCATCTTTGGAGAGCAGGAGCCAGTGTGTCAGAGCTGAGACCTGCCCAGCATGGAATCATGGGATCACAAGGTTGGAAAAGACCTTGAAGACCATCAAGTCCAACCAATGGTCATGCTGAAACCTCAACACTGGATGTATCAATCCATTGGGTCCTTGGAAGACCAGGACTCATGGAGATGCTCAACTGTTGGGGATGCTTGACCATGGAGGGCTTGGAGCATCTTGGAGAGCAGGAGCCAGCATGTCAGAGCTGAGACCTGCCCAGCATCCCCCATGTCATGGAATCACAGGGTTACAAGGTTGGAAAACACCTTTAAGAGCATCAAGTCCAACCAATGGTCATGCTGGAACCTCAGTGCTGGGTGTGGATGGTCCTTGGAAGACCAGGACTCATGGGGATGCTCAGCTGTGGAGGGCTTGGTCTTCCCATGGAGCATCTTGGAGAGCAGGAGCCAGCATATCAGAGCTGAGACCTGCCCAGCATCCCCCATGTCATGGGATCACAAGGTTGGAACAGACCTTGAAAAGCATCAAGTCCAACCAATGGTCATGCTGAAACCTCAGTGCTGGGTGTGGATGGTCCTTGGAAGACCAGGACTCGTGGGGATGCTCAGCTGTGGAGGGCTTGTTCTTCCCATGGAGCATCTTGGAGAGCAGAAGTGAGCATATCAGAGCTGAGACCTGCCCAGCATCCCCTATGTCATGGAATCATGGGGTCACGAGGTTGGAAAAGACCTTGAAGACCATCAAGTCCAACTGATGGTCATGCTGGAACCTCGACACTGGATGTGGATGGTCCTTGGAAGACCAGGACTCATGGAGATGCTCAACTGTTGGGGATGCTTGACCATGGAGGGCTTGGAGCATCTTGGAGAGCAGGAGCCAGCATGTCAGAGCTGAGACCTGCCCAGCATCCCCCTTGTCATGGAATCACAGGGTTACAAGGTTGGAAAAGACCTTGAAGAGCATCAAGTCCAACCAATGGTCGTGCTGGAACCTCAGTGCTGGGTGTGGATGGTCCTTGGAAGACCAGGACTCGTGGGGATGCTCAACTGTGGAGAGTTTGGTCTTCCCATGGAGCATCTTGGAGAGCAGGAGCCAGCATGTCAGAGCTGAAACCTGCCCAGCATCCCCTATGTCATGGGATCACAAGGTTGGAACAGACCTTTAAGAGCATCAAGTCCAACTGATGGTCATGCTGGAACCTCAACACTGGATGTAGATGGTCCTTGGAAGACCAGGACTCGTGGGGATGCTCAACTGTGGAGGGCTTGTTCTTCCCATGGAGCATCTTGGAGAGCAGAAGTGAGCATATCAGAGCTGAGACCTTCCCAGCATCCCCTATGTCATGGAATCATGGGATCACGAGGCTGGAAAAGACCTTGAAGAGCATCAAGTCCAACCAATGGTCATGCTGAAACCTCAACACTGGATGGATCAATCCATTGGGTCCTTGGAAGACCAGGACTTATGGAGATGCTCAACTGTTGGGGATGCTTGACCATGGAGGGCTTGGAGCATCTTGGAGAGCAGGAGCCAGCATGTCAGAGCTGAGACCTGCCCAGCATCCCCCATGTCATGGAATCACAGGGTTACAAGGTTGGAAAAGACCTTGAAAAGCATCAAGTCCAACCAATGGTCATGCTGAAACCTCAGTGTTGGGTGTGGATGGTCCTTGGAAGACCAGGACTCGTGGGGATGCTCAGCTGTGGAGGGCTTGGTCTTCCCATGGAGCATCTTGGAGAGCAGGAGCCAGCATATCAGAGCTGAGACCTGCCCAGCATCCCGTATGTCATGGGATCACAAGGTTGGAAAAGACCTTGAAGAGCATCAAGTCCAACAGATGGTCATGCTGGAACCTCAACACTGGGTGTGGATGGTCCTTGGAAGACCAGGACTCGTGGGGATGCTCAACTGTTGAGGGTGCTTAACTGGCTTGGAGCATCTTTGGAGAGCAGGAGCCAGCGTGTCAGAGCTGAGACCTGCCCAGCATCCCCCATGTCATGGAATCCTTGGAGGGCTTGGAAGGCACCTCAAGAGATCATCGTTTCCAACCCCCTAATGTCCCACCAGAGATGCAGGCAGAGGCCCAGCCTTTAGTGAGGAGGATGAGCTCTTACCCTGCTCCTCGGGCTGGGGAGAGGCCCAAGGCACCCACGATGCTGCAAGAGGAGCACCCCTGATGCCCTCCCTGCTGTCCCCATGGCTCTGATGAGGCCCCTGCCCACAGCAGGTCCCACCTGGAGCAGGCACCATCCTACCCAGGGTGTCCAGCTCCCATCCCTGATGCTCTCTGAAGAGCCACCATTCCTTGGCTGCTCCCCAAAAAGCACCTCTCACCCCACTGAGGGTCAGGGAGGGGATTGTACCTCTCATCCGTGCCCTCTGCTGCCAGCATCCCATCACCCTGGGACCAGCCACGTGGAATGGGGATGCTGCTGCCCATCCTGCCCGTGGGAAAGGAAGGAAATCCCACTCATCCACCCCAGAAAGCAGGGACAGAAGGAAACACCCCCCTCAGGAAGCTTCCCAGCAGGGCTGGGGGGAACAACCCCCCCCCAGGGATACCCCCCAGACATGTGCTGGTGTCCCCAGCATGTGAAGTCAGTGGGTTTTGGGGAGGCAGCTCCCCCCCCCCCCAGAGCATCCTTTGGAGGCCAGCTGGGGCAGGTGTCCCTGGTGCTGGGTGGAAATGGGTTAGAAAGTGAGGAAATGGTTAAAAAATACCAGGAACCACCTTGGAGCTGGGGAAACTGGATGGTTTGGGAGATGGAGCCTGCTTTTAATACCCTCCCCAGCAAGCCTGGCCATGGCTCTCTGGCTCCTTGGGGGTTCACACCCCCTTTTCTCCCCATTCCTGCCCCCTTCCTCACCCATCAACCCCCCCCTTGAAGTCAGGGCTCTGATCTTGCCTGGTTCATAGTGGGGTTTTCCCCAAGTTCTGGGTTAAATCCCAGTGCTGGGGTGTTGGAACCCAAATCCCTGCCTGGCCCTGGTCTTTCCTTGCCAGTTGTCCCATCTTGGGGTGGTCCTGGGCACCTCCTTCCCTACCCCTTGTGAAACAACACCCCCCCCCGCCCAAAACATGGTGCCCACTGGTTGCCTGGTGCTAACCAGCAGCAGGATTCATTAGTGGGGGCTAATTAATTAATCAGCAGATGTAAGATGCTTTTGGTACCTGGAAGATGCTCAGCATCCCCCCCAGTGGAGCTGGGGGGGCAGCTACTTGTCCCAGACCCCTTCCCAAACCCAGCAGGTCCCCCCCAGCACTATGGGTGGCCCCCAGCCCTTCGTGTGTGCAGGGCTGCTCTCACCCTCTCCTTACTCCTTTAACTCAAACCAGATGCCTCCAGCTTGGTTTCTCCACCATGGAAACCAGGGGCTGAGCTGCCAGGATGGTCCCATGGCCAAAACCCCACCACAGCTTCAAGAACAATGGGGATTATTATTATTATTATTAGATTCTGGGTGTTATTTTTAAATTCTTCTCATTATGTGCCTGGCTTTGTCCCCCCAAACCCCGTTGGAGACCCAGTCCTGAGGCAAGGCAGAGGGAGAAGAAGGTATTCCCCTGCCTGGATCTGAGTTTTTGGGGATGCAGAAGGATGGTGGGGGCTGGGATGAGGCTTTACTGGGTGTTGCTGGGCAGGGGATTGCTGGAGTGGCGCTGGGAGTTGATAAGAACAAGAGATTCCCCCCATAATTTTCCCTCTCCAAATCCCATCTCTGCGCTCTGGGAGCTGGTGTGAAGCCAAGAGGGGCTTGGGCTGGGGATGCAGGGGTAGGTAGGGGGTGAAGGATGCTCTGGGGTGGCTTTCCTTCCTTGGGAAGAGGCCTGGCATCCCCAGGATGAGGGATGCTCCTGAGGCAGGGTGGGTTTCCTCCCTCCTTCCTGCTTTTGGGAAGAGCCCTGGGCTGTGGGATGTGGCATTTGGAGGCTGTTAGAGCCCTGCAGACCTGCAGAGCTGGCCAGATGGGCTTCATTAGGGAGCCAGGGACTGAGCTCCAGCCCAGCATCCTCAGCCAGGAGGGGAAACCTGATCATGAATGAAAATTAAACCCTTGGCAGGGGGAAACATGCTTGGGAAGGGCTGTTTTTAGGGAAGGGAAGCGGATGCTGTTAGCAGCCAGTCCTCTGGCTGGGCAAAGCCACCTGGCAGAGCTTCACAGCACCGTGTCCCACCTGGCAGAGCCACCCCAAAACCTGGAGCTGCTGGGATGTCCTTCCTGGCTGAGGTGCCTCCTTCTCCACCCCTTCCTCAACCGACCTCCTTCTCCAACCATAGAGAAAACTGTGGGGCCAAGGAGGGGCTGATGGGGTGAAGCTTTGGGGGGTTTGAGGGGGGGGGGGGTTCACCTCCAAGAACATGGGGATGCTGGAGTGCTCCTTGGGAGGAAGATGGGGTGGCACCTCTCAGGAGCATCCCCACTTCCAGAGAGGGGGTGGGTGCCCCATTCCTGGGGGTGTTCAAGGCCAGGTTGGCTGGGGTCCTGGGCACCCTTGTGTAGCTCCAGGCCTGGAGGTTGGTGTCCCTGCCTGTGGCAGGGGGTTGGAGCTCTGGGACCCTTGGGGTCCCTCCCAGCCCAGCCCAGGCTGGGATTCCATGATTAACCATGACCATTATCCAAGCAATGGGGGGGGGCAACCACCATCCCTCAGTGGCTGCTCAGCCCAGGGGAACCCCAACCTCTGCTCCATCAGCTGGTTAAAGGCAGAGGAACAACCCAACTGTGGGATCCCCAAATGAAGATCTGCCCTTGAGGGCACAATCTGGGGTACAGCAGGTAGCCCAGGGGCAGGTAGACCAGGCAACCTTGTGTAGCTCCAGGCCTGGAGGTTGGTGTCCCTGCCCTCCTGTGGAGGTTGGAGCTCTGGGACCCTTGGGGTCCCTCCCAACCCAGACCAGCCTGTGACTCCAGGATTCCCTCTGTCTGTCCCCAGCAGCAGCAGCAGCAGAGGAGGGGCAGGTAGCCCAGGGGGAGGTAGACCAGGCAACCTTGTGTAGCTCCAGGCCTGGAGGTTGGTGGCCCTGCCTGTGGCAGGGGGTTGGAGCTCTGGGACCCTTGGGGGTCCCTCCCAAGCCCAACCAGTCTATGACTCAATGATTCTATGCCACAGTGTGGTTCTGATGACCCCTCCTCTCCCTCCCTTGCAGTCTCCAGGCCGCAGACATCCCCCGAGGACCTGAAGGCCCTGATGGGGAACGTCAACCGCCTCAACGAGACCTTCCGGGACGTGCAGCTGAAGCTGCTGCACCTCCCTCTGAAGGGGGACGTGCTGGACCACATCTGGAGGCTGCAGGACCTCCTGCAGAACCACTCCGACTCCTTGTTCCTCGTGACGGGCTCTCTGCAGAAGCTGGAAGGGCTCCTCTGGAGCCTTCAGGCCCAGGCCAGCCACACGGACAAGGCCGTGTCCAACCTGTGGGACAGCCTGGCCCAGCAGAGCGACGTGGCTCAGCAGGAGGTGGCCAAGCTCTGGGTGGAAGGCAACAGCAGCTGGTTGCTGCTGAGGCACCACGACCACCTCCTGGCCCAGCTGGGCAGCAGGGTGGAGAGCCTGAGCGAGCAGCTGGCGGGGCTGAGCGGGGCCCTGGGCGCCGTCAACAGCACCTTCTCCTACGAGGTGGGCATCCAGCACAGCCGCATCCAGGACCTGCAGGTGCTGGTCAGCAGCACCACGGAGGACGCCCGGCAGATGAGGCTCGTCCACGTGGCCATGGAGAGGCAGCTGAAGCAGGAGCTGGCCATCCTCAACAACGTCACCGAGGACCTGAGGATGAAGGACTGGGAGCACGCCGTGGCGCTGAGGAACGTCTCTGTGATACGGGGTAAGATGGGAGAAACAGACCCCCCAACCCCAACACACACACACACACACCTCAGGAGGGGTTCCCTTCAGAGGGAGGGTGGCAGGAGGAGGAGGAGGTGGTGGGGGTTGTGATTTGGTGGTTTGGGGAGTGGTGGGAATGGCCGCTGTGGTAGGGGGATGTCGCAGGGTGGGGATGTCCCATGGTGGGGATGGGGAGAAGGGCTCCCCTCAGCCTCCTCTTCTCCAGGCTCAACACCCCCAGCTCCCTCAGCTGCTCCTCAGAGGATTTGCCCTCCAGCCCCTTCCCCAGCCTGGTTGCCCTTCTCTGCACTCGCTCCAGGACCTCCCTGTCCTTCTGATGCTGAGGAGCCCAGAACTGGACCCAGCACTCCAGCTGCAGCCTCCCCAGTGCCCAGCCCAGGGGCACAAGCCCTGCCCTGGCCCTGTGGCCACGCTGGCTCTGACACAAGCCAGGATGCCCTTGGCCTTCCTGGCCCCCCGGGCACACTGCTGGCTCCTGGGCAGTCCCAGTCCCCCCACACCCCCAGGTCCTTCTCCCCAGCAGCTCTCCAGCCGCTCTGCCCCAGCCTGTAGCGCTGCTGGGGGTCGGGGTGTCCCATGGGCAGGACTCTGCCCTTGGCCTGGTTCAACCTCAGCCCCTTGGGCTCAGCCCGTGGCTCCAGCCTGGCCAGACCCCTCTGAGGAGCCTCCCCACCCCCAGGCAGACCCACAGCTCCTCCCAGCTCAGTGTCAGCCCCAAACTGACTGAGGGAACACTCAATCCCCTCATCCAGCTCACTGATAAAGATGACCTTGCAGTGTTCAGGTGTCCCCATTGCCTTGGATGCTACTCCAGATGTTCCCCCATCCATGTTGAGAAAAAAGCTCCCAAGGTCCCCTGGGAAAACGCTTCCATGTCCCTCCTGACAGGCTCCAATCAGGCTGGTTTGGGTGGGAAGGGACCTTAAATCCCATCTAATCCACCCCCCTGCCGTGGGCTGGGACATCTTCAACCAGACCAGGTTGCTCAGAACCCCATTCTGGATGTCTCCAGGACCTCCCACCTCTCTGGGGAACCTCTTCCAGTATCTCACCACCCTCATTGTGGTCCCATAAACAACCCATCCCTGCTGTCACTTGACCTTTGACCCTACTTTTCCTGTCACCCTTTTATATAGCTACACCAGCCATCCCCTGCTCAGTCTGCTGAGCATCTGAAGCATCTTCTTCCCCTTCCTTAATGATCTGGAAGGTCCAGCCAGTTGTCCCACTGGTGAGCATAGCTGTATGGCCAGGGTTAACCATCTGCTTGGACACTTCTCCCTCTCTGATGTCAGGAGTTCCCAGTAGATTCACATCTTGCTGTCCTGCTGCTGTGGCATCACCCACTTCCCTGCATCCCTACATCTCCTAGGACACCCCAGCTCCATGGGAACCAGATCAGGTGGAGGTGTCTGCATGGGGGAAACCCAGGTCTGCTGTGGTGGATCCCAGCTCAGTTACTTGCTGTGACTGGGAAGCAGCTCCAGAGATCCTAAGAGGTGAAAACAGGAGAGGGAGTGGAGGGAGCTGCACTCCTTGGGAGCATCTTGGGGTGATGGGGAAGGGAAAAGGGTTGGGTTATTCTTGAGCCAGGCAGCAGAGTCACGAGCATCCTTGTGATTTATGGGGCAGGAGAAAGGGGGGAACCTGATGAATCACTGGGCAGCAAAGCCAGGAGAGGCTCAGGGCAGCCCTGTTGCACCTTCTCACCTGGCTGGAGCTCCTTGCTGCAGGATTTCGTGGGGACAGAAACCCAGCTGGGCCCAAAAGGTGCTGGATAAGTTAGAGGTTAAGAAGAGGAACCAGAGAAGAGCCCAGGGCAGCCTCTTGGGGGGCAGAGTGAGAGGGTTTGGGGCAGCTTCTGCAGCAGAGGAGGTGCAGTGGGCTGTTCCTCTGCTGCAGAACACTCAGCCCCAGGCAGAGCCTTATTCCAGATGAAACAGCAGATGGGGAAGGGAGGGACCAAGGCCAAGGGATGTGCTCCCTCTGGCTGTCTGCTGAGCTGGGACCAGGGGATGTGGTTTGAACCACAGCAGCTGCATCTCCTCATCCAGGTCAACCATCACCTTGAGTAGCATCAACTCACCAGGCTCCTTCCCCTGGTCCCTGGGGGTCCGTGGGCTGCTGTGACCACTCTGCATCCCCTGCTCAGAGGTTCCCAGGGCTGCCCTCTCTCCTCCCCTGTGGCTGCTGGGAGGACATCACCCTTTCTTTTGGGCTGAAGCCACCTTGCAAAGGATCTGTGGTGGAGCCCAACACCCATGCACCATGTCACTCCAATTAACACCAGCAAATAAAGCACAACAAGTCCCCTCCCAACAGGCCAGCACCTGATTTATCAGCTGCTGCTGACACATTCCTGGCACCTCCTCCTCTCCCCATCCCTCCTCCCTCTCCTCTGGCTTGTCAGCTGGATAATTTTAGGCTGGGCTTCCCATCTGAGCTTCACCCCAAACGTCCTCAGCTCAATCTGCTGTGGTCCCAGCTGGATTGGCACCAGCAAAGCCTGGGAGATGCAGGGCTGTCTGCTTCCAGGGTGTGTTTTCCTTCCCCTCAAGACCTTCGCTGCTCCAGCTTTTGAGGCTGTTTGCTGGTGATGGCAGCTTAGGGAGGTCCCCCAGGCTTGTCTCCAGCATCTGAGCTCGCCAAGCAGCTCGTGTGCCTTGGAGAAGGCTTGGCCCTCCCTGTGCAGAGGGGTCTCTAGGTCTTCAATAACGCTGTCACCAAGAGGCAGGATGCCCAGGGTCCCCCACCCGCCTGGATCTGCTGACACAGCTCCCTGGGTGGGATGGGTTGGCTCTCAGAGGGGCTGGTGGGGCGACTGCAGCGATCCCATCTGGCCATCAGATCTGTGCAGGTCAGGAAAAGCCCTCAGAGGAGTGGGTGACAGGCAGGACACTGAGCTGCCCTCCAGAGAGACCTGGCCAGGCTGCAGAGCTGGGCAGGGAGAGACCAGATGAGGGTCAACAACAGCAAGTGGGGAGTCTGGCACCTGGGAAGGAATAACTGCTGGGATCAGGACAGGCTGGGGGGAGCTGCTGGAGAGGAGCTCTGGGGAGAAGGACCTGGGGGTGCTGGTGGGTGACAGGGTGGCCATGAGCCAGCAGTGTGTCCTGGGGCTGAGAGAGACAATGGGATCCTGGGGGCATCAGGAGGAGTGTGGGCAGCAGGTGACAGGAGGGGATCCTCCCCCTCTGCTCTGCCCTGCTCAGGCCCCACCTGGAGTGTTGTGTCCAGTGCTGGGCTCCCTGGGATCAACCAGCCAGGGATCTCCTGGAGAGAGTCCAGAGGAGGGACAGAGATGCTGAAGGGCCTGGAGCATCTCCCCTGGGAGGAAAGGCTGAGGGAGCTGGGGCTGTTCAGCCTGCAGAGAAGAGCCTGAGAGGGGATCTGATCACTGGGGATCAAGAGCTGAAGGGTGGGACCCAGGGGGCCATGGGCAGCCTCTGCTCAGTGTCTGTGGGGACAGGACAAGGGGCGATGGGCTCAAGTTGGAGCCCAGGGAGTTCCCCCCAATGTGGGGAAGAACTTCTTGCCAGTGAGGGTGAGGGAGCCCTGGGACAGGCTGCCCAGGGGGTGTGGAGTCTCCTTCTCTGGAGAGATTCCAGTCCCTGTCCTAGGGACCCTGCTTGGGCAGGGGGTGGGACCCCCTGGGCTCTGGGGGTCCCTTCCCACCCCTGTGATCCTGTGATTCTATGCCCCCAGGGGTTTTGGGGAGGGTTTTTCTCCTCTGCTGCTGCAGGGAGCAGCCCAGCCCTGTGCAGGCAGGAGGATGAAGCATCTGGGCTGGAGTTTTCTTTCTGACTGCAAACTGTGGGGTGGGGACCAGCTTGGCAGGGTGCTGCTCAGCCTCTCCCAGTCCCCCCTCCCAGTGCTCCTCCATCCTCCACCCCAACTGCTTCCCATCCCACCAGCTCTCTCCATCTCTGCTCCTGCAGCTGCCTGGGTGTAGCCAAGAGAGTTTCTGGGGGCTGATGGACCCACTGGGCTCATTCCTGTGGGAATAACTGAAGGATGAATGCCAAAACCTAGGAGCCAGCAGCCAGGATCAGCCCAAGGGTCTGCCCATCCCCCAGCCCTGTTTCTGACCCTGGGGATGAGTGAGAAGGGAATACTGGACAATGTGTCTCCTCCCAGGCTGTGCTCTCCCAGCCTCCAGCTCTTAGAGTGTTACCCATGGTCATCCTCTGTGAAACCTGGTCCTCTGCTTAGCCTGTCCGTGTCCTTGAGCTCCCCAGTGTCCTGTGGGGTGGTGTTCTGAGGTGGGGGAGGAGAAGGGAAGGTGAAGATTAGTGGAGGGGAAGGGGAAGAGGGGTGGAGGGGAAGGGAAGGGGAAGGGGAAGGGGAAGGGGAAGGGGAAGGGGAAGGGGAAGGGGAAGGGGAAGGGGAAGGGGGAGGGGAAGGGGAAGGGGAAGGGGAAGGGGAAGGGGAAGGGAAGGGGGAGAAGAGGAGGGGAAGGGGGGGAGGAGAAGAGAAGGGGAAGGGGAGAAGAGGAGGGGAAGGGGGAGGGGAAGGAGGCGAAGGGGGAGAAGAGGAGGGGAAGGGGGAGAAGAGGAGGGGAAGGGGGAGAAGAGGAGGTGAAGGGGAGAAGAGGAGGCGAAGGGGAGAAGAGGAGGGGAAGGGGAAGAGGGGAAGGGAAGGGGAAGAGGGGAAGGGAAGGGGAAGAGGGGAAGGGGAGGGGAAGGGGGAGAAGAGGAGGGGAAGGGGGAGAAGAGGAGGGGAAGGGGGAGAAGAGGAGGCGAAGGGGGAGAAGAGGAGGGGAAGAGGGAGAAGAGGAGGGGAAGGGGGAGAAGAGGAGGGGAAGGGGGAGAAGAGGGGAAGGGAAGGGGAAGAGGGGAAGGGGAGGGGAAGGGGGAGAAGAGGAGGGGAAGGGGGAGAAGAGGAGGCAAAGGGGGAGAAGAGGAGGGGAAGGGGGAGAAGAGGAGGGGAAGGGGGAAAAGAGGAGGGGAAGGAGAAGAGGGGAAGGGAAGGGGAAGAGGGGAAGGGGAGGGGAAGGGGAAGGGGGAGAAGAGGAGGGGAAGGGGACTGGGGGGCTGCACTGTAGCAGATGATTCTGAGGGAGGGCAGCTCCAACCCCCATCTGACTGAGGTGCCCCGACCCCTGTTGGGTCTCTGGCAGGATCTGATGTCTGTAACACTCCATCAGCTGAAATTAATGGTACCAACAGATTTTAATTCTGTGCTCAGATACATTCATTCTGTACTGCTGCCTCCTCCATCAGTTCTTTATTTCAGAGGGGATGGGTGATACAGGGCAGCCCAAACATACCCACATCTCCACTCCAGCAAACTGGTGTGACTTGACATCCCTCTTGCCCCTTTGGGGCACCAAAAATCACAGCATCACAGAGCTGTAGGGGTTGGGAGGGCCCCCCAGAGCCCCTGGGGTCCCATCCCCTGCCCAAGCAGGGTCCCTAGGACAGGGGCTGGAATCTCTCCAGACAAGGAGACTCCACACCCCCTGGGCAGCCTGTCCCAGGGCTCCCTCACCCTCACTGGGAAGAAGTTCTTCCCCACATTGGGGGGAACTCCCTGGGCTCCAGCTTGAGCCCATCGCCCCTTGTCCTGTCCCCACAGACACTGAGCAGAGGCTGCCCATGGCCCCCTGGGTCCCACCCTTCAGCTCTTGATCCCCAGTGATCAGATCCCCTCTCAGGCTCTTCTCTGCAGGCTGAACAGCCCCAGCTCTCCTCAGGGGCTGGTCAGCCCCACACCATCTCTTGATGCACTCAGGGGCTTCCTACTGCTTATTTATTTTCCCATCTCTTCAGCTTTCCCTCCTCCAGCACAGCCCTCATTACACTCAGCTCTCCTGGGTGTCCATTGTTCTCCATGTCCTTCTGTCCTGCCAATGGAGAATGAGGGATGTGTCCCCAGGGTCCATCCCCACGTCCTCACAGAGCCTGGAGATGTGGGGAGAGGAAACCCAGGGCAAGCTGACATGAGACTTCCCCATAGTCCTCTCCCAGCCCTTGACCATCCCCAGCTTGGGATGTGTCCCCAGGGTCCATCCCATGTCCCCACATCCCCAAGATGTGGGAAGAGGAAACCCAGGGCAAGCTGACACCATACTACCCCATAATCCCCTCCCAGTCCTTGACCATTTCCAGCTTGGGATGTGTCCCCAGGGTCCTTCCCATGTCCCCACAGTGCCTGGACATGTGGGGAGAGGAAACCCAGGGCAAGCTGACATATGACTTCCCCATAGTCTTCTCCCAGTTCTTGACCATCCCCAGCTTGGGATGTGTCCCCAGGGTCCATCCCCACATCCCCAGGATGTGGGGAGAGGAAACCCAGGGGAAGCTGACATGAGACTTCCCCATAGTCCTCTCCCAGCCCTTGACCATCCCCAGCTTGGGATGTGTCCCCAGGGTCCTTCCTATGTCCCCACATCCCCAAGATGTGGGGAGAGGAAACCCAGGGCAAGCTGACATGAGACTTCCCCATAGTCCTCTCCCAGCCCTTGATCATCCCCAGCTTGGGATGTGTCCCCAGGGTCCTTCCCATGTCCCCACAGCACCTGGAGATGTGTGGAGAGGAAACCCAGGCCAAGCTGGCCCCATACTACCCCACAATCCTCTCCCAGCCCTTGACCATCCCCAGCTTGGGCTGTTTCCCACGTTGGCTGCAGTTCATCCACTCAGGAACCTGCTAATTTCTCCCTAACAGCTCCAGCTCCCTAATTACCCACGCTCCAGCACTGCTGAACACCCATCCTCCCCCCTCCTCCTCTTCCTCTCCCCATCCCTGTGTGTCACCACATCGCCTCTGGCCCTGGCTGGCTGTTTGCTTCCTGCACAACTGGGAGGTTTAGGGGATTTCTAGGAAAACCAGCACTTAACAGCCTCCAATTATCACCCTGGGAGGACAAAGACCAAATGACCCCCAAAGGCCTCTCCCTGCCCTATTTTCCCATCATCCCATGATTTCTTTTTCTTCCTCCTTTTGTTTTTTTTTTTCTTCTTTCTGCCTTTTTTTTTGCTGTTCAAATTCCTTCTTCCAATTGATTCAGCTCTTAATTGGTTTCAGCTTTGGGCACTTGGCCCTTTGCAGGCTGAGGAACACGATTCTATCACTGGGTTGGACTTTCTGCTCCTTCACTTGAGTTTATGTGGAAAAGTCATCACTGGTGGCTGGTTCCTGATGAGATCAGGGGTCATAGAACCACAGAGCTGGAGGGGTTGGGAGGGACCCCCCAGAGCCCCTGGGGTCCCACCCCCTGCCCAAGCAGGGTCCCTAGGACAGGGGCTGGAATCTCTCCAGAGAAGGAGACTCCACACCCCCTGGGCAGCCTGTCCCAGGGCTCCCTCACCCTCACTGGCAAGAAGTTCTTCCCCACATTGGGGGGAACTCCCTGGGCTCCAACTTGAGCCCATTGCCCCTTGTCCTGTCCCCACAGACACTGAGCAGAGGCTGCCCATGGCCCCCTGGGTCCCACCCTTCAGCTCTTGATCCCCAGTGATCAGATCCCCTCTCAGGCTCTTCTCTCCAGGCTGAACAGCCCCAGCTCCCTCAGCCTTTCCTCCCAGGGGAGATGCTCCAGGCCCTTCAGCATCTCTGTCCCTCCTCTGGACTCTCTCCAGGAGATCCCTGGCTGGTTGATCCCAGGGAGCCCAGAACCCTCTCCTCAAAGTCCATCCCATTGCTGTCCAAATGCATTTCTTTGGGGGTTTGGTTTCTTCATTTTGCTTCACTGGAGATGTCACAACTCTTGGTGAAAAGGAAATCCCAAGGAGACTGGAATTCCCCATGGAGCCACGCTCCAGGTGGAACCACAGGAGATGCAAGGTGGAGTTCTCTGGGCACAATGCAGGTTGATGGGGTCATGTTTGGGCTGTGAAATCCACAGGTGATGGATGAAGGCTGCTGGCAAGCCTTCCTCACTCTCACTGTGCCCCTGTCCACAGGGCTCTGGTGTTCACTGGGGGTCCCATGACCCCTGATAAGTGGTAACGGATGGTGAAGGGTGGGTGGGTGGGTGGATGCTCTCAAGCACCTGCTGCCTGGCTGCAGAGCTGGGGTGCTGATGGTTGCCCTCCAATGCCTCTTGTGTTTCAGGGCCACCAGGACCCAAAGGAGACCAAGGCAACGAAGGGATGGAAGGTGAACCTGGTCTTCCTGGCCTGCCTGGGCTGCGAGGTAAGGAACAGCCCATCCAGGGGGTCCATCGCCCTGCAGACCCTCACCCAAACTCCAGAAGGCCAATGGGACACCTCCTGGTGACTTCCCAACCTGTCCCTTGAGACATCACTGGCTGTGCATGAGTCTTGAAGAACAAGAAGACCAACCTGTTGACCCTTCTCCTGCCAGACTGTTGGTCTTTAGGGGCCATAGAATCCCAGAACCCCAGACTGGGCTGGGCTGGGAGGGACCCCAAGGGTCCCAGAGCTCCAACCCCCTGCCACAGGCAGGGACACCAACCTCCAGGCCTGGAGCTACACAAGGGTGCCCAGGGCCCCAGCCAGCCTGGCCTTGAACACCCCCAGGGATGGGGCACCCACCACCACCCATCACCAAGCCCAAGACAGGGGGCTGAAAGGGTCCATCACCCCCAGGTTGGTGCCCCCAGGCTCCTTTGACAGAGTCACCACCCCATCCTCACTCACACCAAGTCCTTACAAGGCTCCAGGGCTGGTCCCACTGCCTGACCCCCCCTGGCAGCACAGAGGGACACAGCGTGGGGTCCCACCAGCCCTGGCAGAGGGCACTGAGCCACTGCCTGCAGCTCTGAGGCTTCTCATAGGACAATTACTTTTCCTCCAGTGCCAATTTTCCCCTTTCTTAACTACAACCATTGTTTGTGAGAGGAATTCAATTTAGAAACCAAGAGAAGCCACCCCCCCCCCTCCACCCTGGGAAACAGGACCCTGCTTGAGCCTGGTTCTAATTTGAGCCCAAAGCTCAGGAGGACTGGCTTTGCATCCAAGAGCTGGGGATGGTGCAGAGCTGGCAGAGTCACTTTGGTGAGGGCTTTTTGTCCCCAGAAGGGTCTTCCCTGTGGAGGAGACAGGATCCATCATGCCCAGGGTATGGGATGACTCCTCCACCCAGGGTGTCCAGCCCTGGCTTCCCCTTGGCTGCTGAAGCATTGAAGAGAATCCTAGAACCACTGAATGGTTTGGGAAAGACCTTCAGGATCATTGGGTCCAGCCCTGCTAGGTCCAACACCACACCATGTCCCCAAGTACAGCATCTGCTCCTCTTTTAAACCCCCCCAGGGCTGGGGACTCAGCCCCCTCCCTGGGCAGCCTGTGCCACAGCCCCACAACTCTGCCAGGGAAGAACTTTGCCCTCCCAGCTGAGCTGACCCTGCCCTGGGGCAGCTTGAGCCCATTGCCCCTTGGCCCAGCTCCTGGCCCCTGGCTGCAGAGACCATCGCCCACCTCTCTGCACCCTCCTGGCAGGGCAGGGGAGGTGGGGAGAAGGGCTCCCCTCAGCCTCCTCTGCTCCAGGCTCAACACCCCCAGCTCCCTCAGCTGCTCCTCAGAGGATTTGCCCTCCAGCCCCTTCCCCAGCCTGGTTGCCCTTCTCTGCACTCGCTCCAGGACCTCCCTGTCCTCCTGATGAGAGGCTCAAGATGAAGTCACCACCCAGACAGGACCATCAGCATCAGAGGAGGGATGTCCAGCACATCTGAACCTCTGCACTGAAAGGATGGGCTTCAAACCCTCATCCTTTGCTACCCCCTTGTCCTCTGGCTCCCTGGTGGGTGGTAGGACCAGCCAAGTGAGGCAGATCCAGCTTGGAAACCCGATCAGTCCCTGAAAGCCCTTCTCAGGGCTCAGTTCATGGCTGTATTTCCTTCTGTGCTGACAGATTCATGGCTGTTTGCCTTGGGTGTAACAACCATCAGAAATATATCGTCTGGCTTCTTTCCCTTTTCCTCTATTTTTTCCCCATTTTTGGGGTTTTTTTTAGATGTTTTGTTTTGAAACAGAAAAACACCTCTGGAGGCTTCACCTCCTGGGGGAGCTGCTGAAAGGGACCCTATTTTCAGGGCTTTCCCCACCTTGCTTCCTCTGCATGTGGTCACAGCCCTTTTGGGTATGAGAAGGTGATGTTGGGCATTGTAGAGCATCCCTGGTAACCCCCCCCTTCTGCACTGTCCCACCTCTGCCCCAGCTCCTTCTACCCACAGCCAAAGGTGGGTGCTGACAAGCTGCAGCATCCCCCCCCCCTGGGAAGGAGGAGAGGTGTGGGCTGGATGGGGCAAGGAAAGAGTTAAGCCCCAGGACCACGTCCACTGGAGCTGGTGCCCAAATTTCTCTTGGCAGCTTTTCCTCCTCTTCATCAGAGGAAAATACTGGCTGAGTTTGGGAAAGCCCAGCCCAGGAGAGGGGGGCAGGAGGCACGGCACCTATAGCAATCCAGGGGTCCCTCAGCATGGGCAGGGGGCTGAGCTCTGGTGCTGGAGGAGCTCCATCTGAAAGGGCTTCTCCCCTAGAAGCTTCAGGCTCTGCTGGTTGCAGGTGGTGGGGATGGGCTGGACCAGCCCCAGGTCCCACCAGAGCTCATTACCCTTGCAGGGGTCTCCCCTTCCACCTCCCCTTGCTGGCCTGTGTGGATGGGGGTCACCCCCATGCGTGTCCCTGAGAAAGGGAGCTCCACACTGCAGCTCTTCCTCCTTGGGCTCCAGCTTTGGAGCTCAGTTATCTTTAAGCTCAGGCCTAAGATGCTCAGTGATGCATTAGGACCAGCCTGGCTCAGGGTTAAATCCATCTGTGTCCAGGGGCAGGAGCAGAGAGAGAGGATGGAGGGAGGGAGGGATGGAGGGATGGATGAGGGATGGAGGGATGAGGGATGGATGGATGGATGGATGGATGGATGGATGGATGGATGGATGGATGGAGGAATGGAGGGATGAGGGATGGAGGGATGAGGATGGATGGATGGATGGATGGATGGATGGATGGATGGATGGATGGAGGAATGGAGGGATGAGGGATGGAGGGATGAGGGATGGATGGATGGATGGATGGATGGATGGATGGATGGATGGAGGGATGAGGGATGGATGGATGGATGGATGGATGGATGGATGGGGGATGGATGGATGAGGGATGGATGGATGGATGGATGGATGGATGGATGGATGGATGGAGGGAGGGATGAGGGATGGAGGGAGGGATGGAGGGAGGGAGGGATGAGGGAGGGAGGGAGGGAGGGAGGGAGGGAGGGAGGGAGGGAGGGAGGGAGGGAGGGAGGGAGGGATGAGGGATGGATGGATGGATGGATGGAGGGATGGATGGATGGATGGATGGATGGATGGATGGGATGGGTGGAGGGATGGATGGAGGGATGGAGGGATGGATGGATGGATGGATGGATGGATGGATGGATGGATGGATGGATGGACGGATGGATGGACGGATGGATGGATGGATGGATGGATGGATGGACGGATGGATGGATGGATGGATGGATGGATGGATGGATGGATGGATGGATGGATGGATGGGTGGATGGATGGATGGATGGATGGATGGATGGACGGATGGATGGATGGATGGATGGATGGATGGATGGATGGGTGGATGGACGGACTTCTAGGTGTCTCCTCATGGTCCCTGACTCCTTCCAAAGCACCAGACACCAACTGGCACACCTTCTGGCAAGCTGGACACGTGTGTTTGTGTGTGTGTGTGTGTGTGTGTGTGTTCATGCATCTGGTTTTGGTAGGTCTGTGCTGCAGCAGGGTCACTTTGGCTCTTTGTCCTCATTCCAGGGCTGCCAGGGGAGAGAGGACCACCAGGACCACGTGGCCTGAAAGGAGACCAAGGAGATCTCGGCCCTCCAGGTCCAGCGGGGACGCGGGGATTCAAAGGTAAGGACCAGCCTTTGTGTGAGCTCCTGGCTGGGTTCTGGAGCCTGGGTGGGCTTTCTGGGTGGCAAACTGGCTCTGGAGACCATCAGCATGGGAGGCAGAGAGCCTGGTCATGGGTGTGAGAGTGCTGGGTCCACCTGGAGCTCAGGGGAGAAGAAATCTTGCCTGGGCACCCTTGTGTAGCTCCAGGCCTGGAGGTTGGTGTCCCTGCCTGTGGCAGGGGGTTGGAGCTCTGGGACCCTTGGGGTCCCTCCCAACCCAGCCCAGTCTGGGATTCCATGATTCCATGATTCTAAGCTGGGAGCAACCTCTGTGCTGAGCCCTTTCCACCAAGGGAAAGCAGTGGAGAAGGTCCAGGGACTTGAGGGAGAGGGGCACAGCCCTTGGGTTGGTGATGCTCCCACCACAGCAGCATCCAGCATCCCTCCTCCAACCCCCCTGAACCTTCACCAGAGCCCTGCCAGGACCTCTCAGGCTGCCCTCCCACGCTTGGCTCCAGTGGGCTTTCAGGAACAGCCTTGCAGGTTGTTTTCCTGGTGAGCTTCTCTGGCTGGTTGTGGTTTCCCAGCATCTCCCCACGCCCCAGCTCAGAGCAGGGAGCAGCTGTGGGTGTAGGAAGTGGCCACACACCCCTTGAGCAGGACAGCTCTGTCCCAGGAGACCTTTTTGAGAAGGAAGCTCCTCACTGCCATCTAAAACAGGATGGAGAGTCCCAAAACAGGCTCTTCCTGCCTCAAAACCGCTTTGTGGGCAGGAAGAGCCCAGCCCAAGGAAGCAACACCTCCCTGGGCAGAGCCAAAGGGGCCAAAGCAGCCCCACCGCCCTCATCTAGGGCTTGGGGGAGGATGTTGAGCTGGGAGGTGGCCAGGCTGAGCACCAACAGCTCTGACCATGGCCACAGAGAAGGGTCTGGCAGATGCCCAGAGCCCTGTGGACAGCGTGGTGGGCAGGGGGTCTTGGTGCTGCTCGCTGTGGGGAGGTCCCACACGTTGTCTCCCAGGTTCTTCATGCAGAGAGCTGCTGGGTTGTGTGAGAGCTGCAGGGAAACAGCCTCTTCTTGTGTCCCCTCTCTCTCCTCTAACTTGGCATCCAGCTGGTGAGCTGCCCAGAGTTGGCTTCCAACTTTCCTCTAAGACCTCCCAAGTGCTGGTCATCACCAGGAGAAGGAGAGGTGGGGAGACCCCTGGGTTGTGCCTGGTGGCCCATCCTCCACGTGTGGTGGCCACAGCAGTGCCCACCTCCTGCATCTGGAGTGCCACCTGAAAGCCTCTTGTGGTCCAAGGGCTGGACACCTCTTCCAAGTCTTCTCCACTTCCTGGTGTCTTTAGGACCTGTCCCCAGGGATGTGTCATCCACCTCCCAGAGCCGGTGCAGCCCCAGGGAGCTTCACATCTGGGCAGAGTGGAGATGAGGGAGGGGAGATGCTGCCACTCACCAGAGTGAAGGAGCAGTGTGAAGCCCCCAGAGCTGTACCCAAGGGAAGAAGGTCTTCTGCAGGATTAGCACCCGTCTGACGTGATGGCTCAGCTCATCCCACCACTCTCCCAGTCATAGAATCCCAGAATCCCAGCCTGGGCTGGGCTGGGAGGGACCCCAAGGGTCCCAGAGCCCCAACCCCCTGCCACAGGCAGGGACACCAACCTCCAGGCCTGGAGCTACACAAGGGTGCCCAGGGCCCCAGCCAACCTGGCCTTGGACACCCCCAGGGACGGGGCACCCACCCCCTCTCTGGAGGGCTGAGCTGTCTCCAGGGCTCCACCAGTCTTGGTGCTCCCAGCCTTCCTCATGCCTTTCTTGGAGGTGTCCTTGGCTTGGGGTGAGGATGACAAAGCCATCAGGTGTTACCCCCAGGGACCACCCCCAGCTGCTACCAGAGCCCAGCACCAGCACCAGAGGCCCCTCTCCCCACCTCCCATCCCACGTGGATGGTGTCACCTCCAGAGCCTGGGATTAGATTAGAGACTGGGGGGAAGTTCTGTGCAGAGAGAGTGGTGAGGGGCTGGAAGGGGCTGCCCAGAGAGGGGGTGGGTGCCCCGTCCCTGGGGGTGTCCAAGGCCAGGTTGGCTGGGGCCCTGGGCACCCTTGTGTAGCTCCAGGCCTGGAGGTTGGTGTCCCTGCCTGTGGCAGAGGGTTGGAGCTCTGGGACCCTTGGGGGTCCTTCCCACCCCACCCCATTCTATGATTCTATGATCCTATGACTGGATCCCCCCTACCAATGGACCCCCCCAAACAACACCCCCCCCATTTCCTACCTCCCAGCAGCCAGGGGTGCTCAGATCAGAGGGGGTTTCACCCCACCCCTTCTCCAAGGACTATCCAACCACGCTGGCAACCAGCTCCAGATTTCAACAGTTTATGGGATTCTCTGAAATTTATGGGAAACAGCCCCAAGGCAGGCAGAGGGCCAGGGCTGGGCTCTGAGAGGAGGGCTGGTTCCTCCTGCAGCACCACTCACACACGCCTGTAACGAGTTTCCTCTGAGCACAGCAGAGCTCTTGGTTCCCTGGGACATTCACCCTCTCCTCAGGGGAAGGGGGAATATCTGGGAAATTCACCCTCTCCTCAAAGGAAGGGGGAATATCTGGAGCAGATGAGCCTTCCCCCCAAAAAAAACCCCAGTCAAACCAACTCATGGGGATGCTCTGACCTGGTCTGGGGGCAGCCTCTCCTCTCCACAGCAGAGTCCTGAGGATTTTCCTTTGGTGTTTTTCCCTATTTTCCTATTTCTGATGGGTTTTCCCCTCAAAATTTGCAGTATGATTTGTCCTCATTTCCATGTGGAAAGTGAGCCTGCCTCAGTCTTCTTTGCTCTTCCCTGGGGAGCCTGGTGCAGGGAGCATGTTGGGGAGGAATGAGCCAAGGTGGGGACCTCCAGGACAAGGAGAGAGGCCCCTTCCTCAGCACCCAGTGCGGGCAAGGAGAAGGTGAAGGCAGAGCATCTTTCCTCCTGGGAAGATGGGGGTTTGGCAGCTTCTCCTGGGGCTTGGTCCAAGACCCTGGTGGTGCACCTCACCCTGCAGACCCTGGAACTCTTTCCATCCCTGTCCAGTGATGTCCTCTCCCAGGAAAACCATCCCCCTCTCCCAGGAAAAGCTCTCCCAGGTTTTCTGCCCTGCCTCTCTCAGTGGGGCTGATTTTTGGAGCAGAGCTGATGGGCAGGTTGGCTGGGGCCCTGGGCAACCAACTGGTCCCAGCCCTGAGACTGTCTCCCTTCCAGTTCACAGGGGCTTTGTCATAGAACCCCAGAATCCCAGCCTGGGCTGGGTTGGGAGGGACCCCAAGGGTCCCAGAGCTCCAACCCCCTGCCACAGGCAGGGACACCAACCTCCAGGCCTGGAGCTACACAAGGCTGCCCAGGGCCCCAGCCAACCTGGCCTTGGACACCCCCAGGGACGGGGCACCCACCCCCTCTCTGGGCAGCCCCTTCCAGCCCCTCCCCACTCTCTCTGCACAGAACTTCCCCCCAGTCTCTCCTCTCCCCCTTCCCTCCTCCAGCTTCACTCCAGCCCCTTGTCCTGCCAGGCTCTGCCCTTTAACAAGCCCATTCCCCTCCTGTTCCTGGGGTCCCTTCAGGGACGGGGAGGCTGCAGTGAGGTCCCCCCACAGCCTTCTCTTCTCCAGGCTGACCCAGCCCAGCTCCCTCAGCCTCTCTCCATGGGGAGCTGCTCCAGCCCTCTGAGCATCCTTGTGGCCTCCTCTGAGCCCTCTCAGAAGGACAGGGAGGTCCTGGAGCGAGTGCAGAGAAGGGCAACCAGGCTGGGGAAGGGGCTGGAGGGCAAATCCTCTGAGGAGCAGCTGAGGGAGCTGGGGGTGTTGAGCCTGGAGCAGAGGAGGCTGAGGGGAGCCCTTCTCCCCACCTCCCTGCCCTGCCAGGAGGGTGCAGAGAGGTGGGTGATGGTCTCTGCAGCCAGGGGCCAGGAGCTGGGCCAAGGGGCAATGGGCTCAAGCTGCCCCAGGGCAGGGTCAGCTCAGCTGGGAGGGCAAAGTTCTTCCCTGGCAGAGTTGTGGGGCTGTGGCACAGGCTGCCCAGGGAGGGGGCTGAGTCCCCAGCCCTGGGGGTGTTGAACAGGGGGGAGATGAGGTGCTGAGAGATCTGGGGCAGCACAGGATGGGGTTGGTTGGCCTCCCTGGGCAGGTGGTGCAGACCACAGGCTGCCCCAGCATCCCGGTACCATCACGTGCTGGTGAGCAGCATCTCTGGCCTCCATCCCACTGCTCTGGGGCTGTTGTCATCTGGTTCCCATCAGCAGGCCAGGCTGCAGGCAGCTTTCCTCCATCTGACACAGCTCTGGCTGCCCCTGGGAGTTGGGGTGGGGGGGGGGGGTGGGGGGGGAACAACAATCCCTCCTTCCCAGAGCCTCCCAAGTTTAAAGGGCAAGCATTTCCTGCAGGCTGGTTAAAACCCCTTTATTCCTCTTATTAGCACTTTATTTCCTTTCAGGAGAAGTTCCCTGGCTGCTGAGGGCTGTTTGTTGTTCTTACAAGGAGACAAAAGAGGAGGATAAACTCCAACAAGGGTCACACCGCAGGGCTGGGGCTCACCCAGAGCATCCTCACTGGCCCCCAGCATCCCAAAAGCCTTTCCTGGCCCCTTCCCTCTGCAGCCTGGGGGCAAAGCCAGGACTAACAAAGCCCAGCCCATGGTCCCCACTCAGGATATTATGACTTTTGCTGCCTGCCAGGAGCCAAGAGGGAGCGTGGGCAGGGGTGAAGGGAGGTGCTGGGGTGCAGGCAGAGGCTGAGCTGTGCTGGGGGCTGCAGGGACAGCCCAGCCATGGCACAGGGAAGGGTTGAGCTCATTAGTTTTAGATGGAAATAGTGGGGTTTTTTTGAAGGCAGCTTGTTTACCCAGCTGGGCTGAACCCCCCACCCCCACCTCCTCCCCTCCTCTGCTGCTTCCCAGTGGGTTCAGCTCAGCACATCTGCCCTGGGAGGGAGGTACCGGCTGGGGGGGTGGGAAGAGGGGAGGGGGGGATGCTCCTTGCTGCAAAGCCACTCAGCCCTGCAAAAAGGAAGCTTGTCTGCACCCAAAAAGGGGGGGTTTAGCCCCAAAATGAGGGTGTGATTTCCTTTACTCCTGCTCTACAGCCAGGGCTTGGCTGGGGGGGTGGGGGGCTGTTGGCAGAGTGGGTGGGATGGTTTGAGGCACTGCCAGCCCTCCCCCCCCCCATCCTCCTTCCCCTGAGCTTGGTGTGTCCCCCCCTCCTTGATATGGGACATGCACCCCAGGGGGGGTTGGGGAGGGGGCTCTCCATCCTCATCCCTGCACCCTGAGCTCCCCCAGCCCCAACTCCCCCAGCCAGGGGGTACCCAGGCCAGGGAATCCAGTAAGGAATGGGCTGTTCACCAGGATTCTGCCCTGTGCTCTCTGTTTCACCAGGTGACCGGGGGCCAAAGGGAGAGAAGGGAGACAGGGGCAGCAGCTCAGGTAAGTCCTCGCTCACAGGCAGCTCCCTGGGGCTCTGGGAAGGGGGTTGGGGGAGGGTTGTGTCCAGCCTGGGGGTCTCCAGGACAAGGAGGAGGTGAGGCTGGTGGAGAAAGTCTTGCTGCAGCCCCATGGAGGTGATGGGAGGGCTGGATGGAGGAGCCCCTCTGCTCTGGAGCCAGGCTGGGAGGGGAGAGGAAGGAGGGAGAGAAGGAGGGAGAGGAGGAGGGAGAGGAGGAGGGACAGAAGAAAAGAAGGAGAGGAGAAGGAGAGGAGAAGGAGAGGAGGAGAGGAGAGGAGAGGAGAAGGAGAGGAGAAGGAGAGGAGAAGGAGAGGAGAAGGAGAGGAGAGGAGGAGGAGAGAAGGAGGAGAGGGGAAGGAGAAGGAGAAGGAAAGGAGAAGAGAAGGAGAGAAGGAAGAGAGGAGATGGAGAGGAGAAGGAGAGGAGAGGAGAAGGAGGGGAGAAGGAGGGGAGAAGGAGAGGAGAGGAGAGGAGAGGAGAGGAGAGGAGAGGAGAGGAGAGGAGAGGAGAGGAGAGGAGAGGAGAGGAGAGGAGAGGAGAGGAGAGGAGAGGAGAGGAGAGGAGAGGAGAGGAGAGGAGAGGAGAGGAGAGGAGAGGAGAGGAGAGGAGAGGAGAGGAGAGGAGAGGAGAGGAGAGGAGAGGAGAGGGGGAAGGAGAGGGGGAAGGAGAGGGGGAAGGAGAGGAGAAGGAGAGGAGAGGAGAGGAGAGGAGAGGAGAGGAGAGGAGAGGAGAGGAGAGGAGAGGAGAGGAGAGGAGAGGAGAGGAGAGGAGAGGAGAGGAGAAGGAGAGGAGAAGGAGAGGAGAGGAGAGGAGAAGGAGAGGAGAAGGAGAGGAGGAGGAGAGGAGAAGGAGAGGAGAAGGAGAGCTTCCAGCCCCTTCCCATCCCTCGAGGGGCTCCAGGAGAGCTGGAGAGGGGCTGGTGCCCAGGGCAGGGAGGGCCAGGCCCAGGGGAACGGCCTCCAGCTGCAGGAGGGGGATGGAGAGGGGCTGGGGGGCAGGAACCCTTCCTGGGGAGGGGGGAGCCCTGGCACAGGGTGCCCAGAGGAGCTGGGGCTGCCCCGGGACCCCTGGCAGGGCTCAAGGCCGAGTTGGATGGGGCTGGGGGGGCACTGGGCTGGGCTGGGGGGTGTCCCTGCCCATGGCTGGGGGGCAGTGGGGGGGCTCTGAGGTCCTTTCCACCCCAAACCAGTCGGGGGGTCGGTGATAAGCTGGATCCTGGCCGCATCCCCTGTGCCCTGGTGGTGCCCTGCAGAGCTCATCCCTGGAGACCCTTGACATCTGCACCCATATCCCACACCCAAAGGGGCCAGAGCAGCCCAGGGACAGTGGGACAGGGTGGGGGGGGTGGTCCCAGGGGACAAGTAATCTCCTTTTCCAGGGCAGAGACAGCACCCCAGCCCTGCTGCAGGGGGTCAGGCTCTTGTTTCCTCAGCTGCAGGGAGTGATTCCTCCTCTTGGGCTTTCCCATCCTTGATCTGCTGGGGTTTTGGGGGGGTTGGGAGAGGAACCAGCTGCTTCTGGGCTGTGCTGGGGAGGGAAGGGGCTGGGAAGCAGCCTGGGAGTGGGGCTGGGATGCTCTGGGGCTGCATCTCAGGAGGCTCAGGTCCCACACAACCAGCGTTGGTCCCTGGGCATCTCCTGACGGCTCCACCAGCTCCTCAGGGACCAGACCCCCCAGTGCAGTCCCCACTCCAGCTGCAGCTTTTAGGGAGTCCCCAGGACCAGTGGGCACCATAAAGCTCCAGGCTGGGCTGGGCTGGGCTGGGCTGGGCTTGGCTTGGCTTGGCTTAGCTTAGTTTAGCTTAGCTTAGCTTAGCTTAGCTTAGCTTAGTTTAGCTTAGCTTAGTTTAGTTTAGCTTAGTTTAGTTTAGCTTTAGCTTAGTTTAGCTTTAGCTTAGCTTAGCTTAGCTTAGCTTAGCTTTAGCTTAGCTTAGTTTAGCTTTAGCTTAGCTTAGTTTAGCTTTAGCTTAGCTTTAGCTTAGCTTTAGCTTAGCTTAGCTTTAGCTTAGTTTAGCTTTAGCTTAGCTTAGCTTTAGCTTAGTTTAGCTTTAGCTTAGCTTAGCTTTAGCTTAGTTTAGCTTTAGCTTAGTTTAGCTTTGGCTTAGTTTAGCTTTAGCTTAGCTTAGCTTAGCTTAGCTTTAGCTTAGCTTTAGCTTAGCTTAGCTTTAGCTTAGTTTAGCTTTAGCTTAGCTTAGCTTAGCTTTAGCTTAGCTTTAGCTTAGCTTAGCTTTAGCTTAGTTTAGCTTTAGCTTAGCTTAGCTTTAGCTTAGCTTAGCTTAGCTTTAGCTTAGTTTAGCTTAGCTTAGCTTTAGCTTAGTTTAGCTTAGCTTAGTTTAGCTTTAGCTTAGCTTAGCTTTAGTTTAGTTTAGTTTAGCTTAGCTTTAGCTTAGTTTAGCTTAGCTTAGTTTAGCTTAGTTTAGCTTAGCTTAGCTTAGTTTAGCTTTAGCTTAGCTTAGCTTTAGTTTAGTTTAGCTTAGCTTTAGCTTAGTTTAGCTTAGCTTAGTTTAGCTTAGTTTAGCTTAGCTTTAGCTTAGCTTTAGCTTAGTTTAGCTTAGCTTAGTTTAGCTTAGCTTAGCTTTAGCTTTAGCTTAGTTTAGCTTAGCTTTAGCTTAGCTTAGCTTTAGCTTAGTTTAGTTTAGCTTAGCTTTAGCTTAGCTTGGTTTAGTTTAGCTTAGCTTAGCTTTAGTTTAGCTTAACTCAACTTAATTTAACTTCACTTTGCTTAGCTTAGTTTAGTTTAACTCAACTTAATTTAACTTAATTTAACTTTGCTTAGCTTAGTTTAGCTTAGTTTAGCTTAACTTTAGCTTAGTTTAGCTTAGCTTAGCTTAATTTAGCTTAGTTTAGCTTAATTTAGCTTAGTTTAGTTTAGCTTAGCTTAACTTAACTTAACTTAACTTAACTTAACTTAACTTAACTTAACTTAACTTAACTTAACTTTTAACTGAACTTTTAACTGAACTGAACTGCCTTTACAAGCAGCTGGTGCTGGTTTGGGGGGAGACTTGTGGGGTTTATGAGCCCCCCAAGCACGGCTGAGTGGCGGGGCTGTGGCCAGGGCCCCTGGCTGAGCCCCTGGCTCTGTTAGCAGCCCTCACCCCTCTGCTTCCCGGGAGGATCCCAGCAGTGCCCGGAGCTGTGCCCGGACTGCACACCCCTGCCCCTCCTCAGGGGAGCAGCCAGCGCCTTCCAGCACCTTCCAGCACCCTCCAGCACCTTCCAGCACCTTCCAGCACCCAGGGGCTGTGACGAGCACCCAGGGAAGGGCTGGGGGGAGGGCAGGGAGGGCTTTGGGATCAGCTGCAGGTACTGAGCTGGTCCTGGCCACCTCCCTGATCCCCTGGCACCAGGGAGTGCTGGTGGCTTTGGGGGCTGGGGGGTGTTGAGAGGCTTGGAAGGGGGGGAATGATGTTTCCATGATGGTTTCACTGAGGGGTCACCTCCTGCCTGGGGGAGGAGGGGTGGGGGGGCTCCATCTCCACACCTTGGGCTTGGTCCACGTGGCACATCCCGTGTCCTGGGATGCTCCTGGGTGCCAGAGGGGACAACAGCCCCAACACCAGGGGGTACAGGCAGAGGGACCCCCCCCCAAGGTGCTGCTGTGCTGGTACCCAGGGTGCCCAAGCACAGGGGGATGGGGAGGTGGCACCAGGTTGGTCACCACCCCAACCTGAGAGGAGGAGGAGAAGTGAAGCACCCTGGCAGGGGGGGAACCTTCTTGCCCTGCCCTGGCTTTGCCTGGAGACCCCCAACCTGCCTGGGGTGCTGAGGAAGGCAGCAGGGAAGGGGCTGCCCAGAGAGGGGGTGGGTGCCCCGTCCCTGGGGGTGTCCAAGGCCAGGTTGGCTGAGGCCCTGGGCACCCTTGTGTAGCTCCAGGCCTGGAGGTTGGTGTCCCTGCCTGTGGCAGGGGGGTTGGAGCTCTGTGACCCTTGGGGTCCCTCCCAGCCCAGACCAGCCCAGTCTGGGATTCCATGATTAACCATGACCATTACCCAAGCAATGGGGGGGCAACCACCATCCCTCAGTGGGTGCTCAGCCCAGGGGAACCCCAACCTCTGCTCCATCAGCTGATTAAAGGCAGAGGAACAACCCAACTGTGGGACCCCCAAAGGAAGATCTGCCCTTGAGGGCACAATCTGGGGTACAGCAGGTACCCCAGGGGCAGGTAGACCAGGCAACCTTGTGCAGCTCCAGGCCTGGAGGTTGGTGTCCCTGCCTGTGGCAGGGGGTTGGAGCTCTGGGACCCTTGGGGGTCCCTCCCAGCCCAGCCCAGCCTGTGACCCCAGGATTCCCTCTGTGTGTCCCCAGCAGCAGCAGCAGCAGAGGAGGGGACGGTTCGGCTGGTGAACGGCTCCGGCTCCCACGAGGGGCGGGTGGAAATCTTCCACGACCGGCGCTGGGGCACCGTGTGCGACGACGGCTGGGACAGGAAGGACGGGGACGTGGTGTGCAGGATGCTGGGGTTCCCCGGCGCCCAGGAGGTGTATCGCATGGCCCGCTTCGGGCAAGGTAGGAGCCCCCCCGAGACACCCCCACCTCACCCACCAGCCACGCGGAGTCACAGGGGCTGGAAAAGCCCCCCCAGAGCCCCTGGGGTCCCACCCCCTGCCCAAGCAGGGTCCCCAGGACTGGGGCTGGAATCTCTCCAGAGAAGGAGACTCCACACCCCCTGGGCAGCCTGTCCCAGGGCTCCCTCACCCTCACTGGCAAGAAGTTCTTCCCCACATTGGGGGGAACTCCCTGGGCTCCAACTTGAGCCCATCGCCCCTTGTCCTGTCCCCACAGACACTGAGCAGAGGCTGCCCATGGCCCCTGGGTCCCACCCTTCAGCTCTTGATCCCCAGGGATCAGATCCCCTCCAGGCCTGGAGCTACACAAGGGTGCCCAGGGCCCCAGCCAACCTGGCCTTGGACACCCCCAGGGACGGGGCACCCACCCCCTCTCTGGGCAGCCCCTTCCAGCCCCTCACCACTCTCTCTGCAAAGAACTTCCCCCCAGAAGCAGCCACTCCTCCTTCTCCTTCTCCTTCTCCTTCTCCTTCTCCTTCTCCTTCTCCTTCTCCTTCTCCTTCTCCTTCTCCTTCTCCTTCTCCTTCTCCTTCTCCTTCTCCTTCTCCTTCTCCTTCTCCTTCTCCTTCTCCTTCTCCTTCCCCTTCCCCTTCTCCTCCTTCTCCTTCTCCTCCTTCTCCTTTTCCTCTCCCTCTCCTCTCCTCTCCTCTCCTCTCCTC
>NW_028168378.1:0-7500 GCF_964237585.1 Gallinula chloropus
GAGTGCTTCTCGGGCCGCGACCTGCAACCGGGCAGGTACCTCCCAGGTTCCCGGCCCAACGAAAGCCCCCAGACCCAAATGGAGAGGGGCTGCTTGGGGGCCCCCTGGGGCCCCTTCAGGCCAGCTAGGTCTTTGGGTCCTGGCTCCTTCGCTTTGGGAGCAGTCGCTGGACGTTTGGCACGTTGGCCGGAGAGTGCTTCTCGGGCCGCGACCAGCAACCGGACAGGTACCTCCCAGGTTCCCAGCCCAATGAAAGCCCCCAGACCCAAATGGAGAGGGGCTGCTTGGGGGCCCCCTGGGGCCCCTTCAGGCCAGCTAGGTCTTTGGGTCCTGGCTCCTTCGCTTTTGGAGCAGTCGCTGGACGTTTGGCACGTTGGCCGGAGAGTGCTTCTCGGGCCGCGACCTGCAACCGGGCAGGTACCTCCCAGGTTCCCGGCCCAACGAAAGCCCCCAGACCCAAATGGAGAGGGGCTGCTTGGGGGCCCCCTGGGGCCCCTTCAGGCCAGCTAGGTCTTTGGGTCCTGGCTCCTTCGCTTTGGAGCAGTCGCTGGACGTTTGGCACGTTGGCCGGAGAGTGCTTCTCGGGCCGCGACCTGCAACCGGGCAGGTACCTCCCAGGTTCCCGGCCCAACGAAAGCCCCCAGACCCAAATGGAGAGGGGCTGCTTGGGGGCCCCCTGGGGCCCCTTCAGGCCAGCTAGGTCTTTGGGTCCTGGCTCCTTCGCTTTGGGAGCAGTCGCTGGACGTTCGGCACGTTGGCCGGAGAGTGCTTCTCGGGCCGCGACCTGCAACCGGGCAGGTACCTCCCAGGTTCCCGGCCCAACGAAAGCCCCCAGACCCAAATGGAGAGGGGCTGCTTGGGGGCCCCCTGGGGCCCCTTCAGGCCAGCTAGGTCTTTGGGTCCTGGCTCCTTCGCTTTGGGAGCAGTCGCTGGACGTTTGGCACGTTGGCCGGAGAGTGCTTCTCGGGCCGCGACCTGCAACCGGGCAGGTACCTCCCAGGTTCCCGGCCCAACGAAAGCCCCCAGACCCAAATGGAGAGGGGCTGCTTGGGGGCCCCCTGGGCCCCTTCAGGCCAGCTAGGTCTTTGGGTCCTGGCTCCTTCGCTTTGGGAGCAGTCGCTGGACGTTCGGCACGTTGGCCGGAGAGTGCTTCTCGGGCCGCGACCTGCAACCGGGCAGGTACCTCCCAGGTTCCCGGCCCAACGAAAGCCCCCAGACCCAAATGGAGAGGGGCTGCTTGGGGGCCCCCTGGGGCCCCTTCAGGCCAGCTAGGTCTTTGGGTCCTGGCTCCTTCGCTTTGGGAGCAGTCGCTGGACGTTTGGCACGTTGGCCGGAGAGTGCTTCTCGGGCCGCGACCTGCAACCGGGCAGGTACCTCCCAGGTTCCCGGCCCAACGAAAGCCCCCAGACCCAAATGGAGAGGGGCTGCTTGGGGGCCCCCTGGGGCCCCTTCAGGCCAGCTAGGTCTTTGGGTCCTGGCTCCTTCGCTTTGGGAGCAGTCGCTGGACGTTGGGCACGTTGGCCGGAGAGTGCTTCTCGGGCCGCGACCTGCAACCGGGCAGGTACCTCCCAGGTTCCCGGCCCAACGAAAGCCCCCAGACCCAAATGGAAAGGGGCTTCTTGGGGGCCCCCTGGGGCCCCTTCAGGCCAGCTAGGTCTTTGGGTCCTGGCTCCTTCGCTTTGGGAGCAGTCGCTGGACGTTTGGCACGTTGGCCGGAGAGTGCTTCTCGGGCCGCGACCTGCAACCGGGCAGGTACCTCCCAGGTTCCCGGCCCAACGAAAGCCCCCAGACCCAAATGGAGAGGGGCTGCTTGGGGGCCCCCTGGGGCCCCTTCAGGCCAGCTAGGTCTTTGGGTCCTGGCTCCTTCGCTTTGGGAGCAGTCGCTGGACGTTTGGCACGTTGGCCGGAGAGTGCTTCTCGGGCCGCGACCTGCAACCGGGCAGGTACCTCCCAGGTTCCCGGCCCAACGAAAGCCCCCAGACCCAAATGGAGAGGGGCTGCTTGGGGGCCCCCTGGGGCCCCTTCAGGCCAGCTAGGTCTTTGGGTCCTGGCTCCTTCGCTTTGGGAGCAGTCGCTGGACGTTCGGCACGTTGGCCGGAGAGTGATTCTCGGGCCGCGACCTGCAACCGGGCAGGTACCTCCCAGGTTCCCGGCCCAACGAAAGCCCCCAGACCCAAATGGAGAGGGGCTGCTTGGGGGCCCCCTGGGGCCCCTTCAGGCCAGCTAGGTCTTTGGGTCCTGGCTCCTTCGCTTTGGGAGCAGTCGCTGGACGTTGGGCACGTTGGCCGGAGAGTGCTTCTCGGGCCGCGACCTGCAACCGGGCAGGTACCTCCCAGGTTCCCGGCCCAACGAAAGCCCCCAGACCCAAATGGAGAGGGGCTGCTTGGGGGCCCCCTGGGGCCCCTTCAGGCCAGCTAGGTCTTTGGGTCCTGGCTCCTTCGCTTTGGGAGCAGTCGCTGGACGTTTGGCACGTTGGCCGGAGAGTGCTTCTCGGGCCGCGACCTGCAACCGGGCAGGTACCTCCCAGGTTCCCGGCCCAACGAAAGCCCCCAGACCCAAATGGAGAGGGGCTGCTTGGGGGCCCCCTGGGGCCCCTTCAGGCCAGCTAGGTCTTTGGGTCCTGGCTCCTTCGCTTTGGGAGCAGTCGCTGGACGTTTGGCACGTTGGCCGGAGAGTGCTTCTCGGGCCGCGACCTGCAACCGGGCAGGTACCTCCCAGGTTCCCGGCCCAACGAAAGCCCCCAGACCCAAATGGAGAGGGGCTGCTTGGGGGCCCCCTGGGGCCCCTTCAGGCCAGCTAGGTCTTTGGGTCCTGGCTCCTTCGCTTTGGGAGCAGTCGCTGGACGTTTGGCACGTTGGCCGGAGAGTGCTTCTCGGGCCGCGACCTGCAACCGGGCAGGTACCTCCCAGGTTCCCGGCCCAACGAAAGCCCCCAGACCCAAATGGAGAGGGGCTGCTTGGGGTCCCCCTGGGGCCCCTTCAGGCCAGCTAGGTCTTTGGGTCCTGGCTCCTTCGCTTTGGGAGCAGTCGCTGGACGTTCGGCACGTTGGCCGGAGAGTGCTTCTCGGGCCGCGACCTGCAACCGGGCAGGTACCTCCCAGGTTCCCGGCCCAACGAAAGCCCCCAGACCCAAATGGAGAGGGGCTGCTTGGGGGCCCCCTGGGGCCCCTTCAGGCCAGCTAGGTCTTTGGGTCCTGGCTCCTTCGCTTTGGGAGCAGTCGCTGGACGTTCGGCACGTTGGCCGGAGAGTGCTTCTCGGGCCGCGACCTGCAACCGGGCAGGTACCTCCCAGGTTCCCGGCCCAACGAAAGCCCCCAGACCCAAATGGAGAGGGGCTGCTTGGGGGCCCCCTGGGGCCCCTTCAGGCCAGCTAGGTCTTTGGGTCCTGGCTCCTTCGCTTTGGGAGCAGTCGCTGGACGTTTGGCACGTTGGCCGGAGAGTGCTTCTCGGGCCGCGACCTGCAACCGGGCAGGTACCTCCCAGGTTCCCGGCCCAACGAAAGCCCCCAGACCCAAATGGAGAGGGGCTGCTTGGGGGCCCCCTGGGGCCCCTTCAGGCCAGCTAGGTCTTTGGGTCCTGGCTCCTTCGCTTTGGAAGCAGTCGCTGGACGTTTGGCACGTTGGCCGGAGAGTGCTTCTCGGGCCGCGACCTGCAACCGGGCAGGTACCTCCCAGGTTCCCAGCCCAACGAAATCCCCCAGACCTGAATGGAGAGGGGCTGCTTGGGGGCCCCCTGGGGCCCCTTCAGGCCAGCTAGGTCTTTGGGTCCTGGCTCCTTCGCTTTGGGAGCAGTCGCTGGACGTTCGGCACGTTGGCCGGAGAGTGCTTCTCGGGCCGCGACCTGCAACCGGGCAGGTACCTCCCAGGTTCCCGGCCCAACGAAAGCCCCCAGACCCAAATGGAGAGGGGCTGCTTGGGGGCCCCCTGGGGCCCCTTCAGGCCAGCTAGGTCTTTGGGTCCTGGCTCCTTCGCTTTGGGAGCAGTCGCTGGACGTTTGGCACGTTGGCCGGAGAGTGCTTCTCGGGCCGCGACCTGCAACCGGGCAGGTACCTCCCAGGTTCCCGGCCCAACGAAAGCCCCCAGACCCAAATGGAGAGGGGCTGCTTGGGGGCCCCCTGGGGCCCCTTCAGGCCAGCTAGGTCTTTGGGTCCTGGCTCCTTCGCTTTGGGAGCAGTCGCTGGACGTTTGGCACGTTGGCCGGAGAGTGCTTCTCGGGCCGCGACCTGCAACCGGGCAGGTACCTCCCAGGTTCCCGGCCCAACGAAAGCCCCCAGACCCAAATGGAGAGGGGCTGCTTGGGGGCCCCCTGGGGCCCCTTCAGGCCAGCTAGGTCTTTGGGTCCTGGCTCCTTCGCTTTGGGAGCAGTCGCTGGACGTTTGGCACGTTGGCCGGAGAGTGCTTCTCGGGCCGCGACCTGCAACCGGGCAGGTACCTCCCAGGTTCCCGGCCCAACGAAAGCCCCCAGACCCAAATGGAGAGGGGCTGCTTGGGGGCCCCCTGGGGCCCCTTCAGGCCAGCTAGGTCTTTGGGTCCTGGCTCCTTCGCTTTGGGAGCAGTCGCTGGACGTTCGGCACGTTGGCCGGAGAGTGCTTCTCGGGCCGCGACCTGCAACCGGGCAGGTACCTCCCAGGTTCCCGGCCCAACGAAAGCCCCCAGACCCAAATGGAGAGGGGCTGCTTGGGGGCCCCCTGGGGCCCCTTCAGGCCAGCTAGGTCTTTGGGTCCTGGCTCCTTCGCTTTGGGAGCAGTCGCTGGACGTTGGGCACGTTGGCCGGAGAGTGCTTCTCGGGCCGCGACCTGCAACCGGGCAGGTACCTCCCAGGTTCCCGGCCCAACGAAAGCCCCCAGACCCAAATGGAGAGGGGCTGCTTGGGGGCCCCCTGGGGCCCCTTCAGGCCAGCTAGGTCTTTGGGTCCTGGCTCCTTCGCTTTGGGAGCAGTCGCTGGACGTTCGGCACGTTGGCCGGAGAGTGCTTCTCGGGCCGCGGCCTGCAACCGGGCAGGTACCTCCCAGGTTCCCGGCCCAACGAAAGCCCCCAGACCCAAATGGAGAGGGGCTGCTTGGGGGCCCCCTGGGGCCCCTTCAGGCCAGCTAGGTCTTTGGGTCCTGGCTCCTTCGCTTTGGGAGCAGTCGCTGGACGTTCGGCACGTTGGCCGGAGAGTGCTTCTCGGGCCGCGACCTGCAACCGGGCAGGTACCTCCCAGGTTCCCGGCCCAACGAAAGCCCCCAGACCCAAATGGAGAGGGGCTGCTTGGGGGCCCCCTGGGGCCCCTTCAGGCCAGCTAGGTCTTTGGGTCCTGGCTCCTTTGCTTTGGGAGCAGTCGCTGGACGTTCGGCAGGTTGGCCGGAGAGTGCTTCTCGGGCCGCGACCTGCAACCGGGCAGGTACCTCCCAGGTTCCCGGCCCAACGAAAGCCCCCAGACCCAAATGGAGAGGGGCTGCTTGGGGGCCCCCTGGGGCCCCTTCAGGCCAGCTAGGTCTTTGGGTCCTGGCTCCTTCGCTTTGGGAGCAGTCGCTGGACGTTCGGCACGTTGGCCGGAGAGTGCTTCTCGGGCCGCGACCTGCAACCGGGCAGGTACCTCCCAGGTTCCCGGCCCAACGAAAGCCCCCAGACCCAAATGGAGAGGGGCTGCTTGGGGGCCCCCTGGGGCCCCTTCAGGCCAGCTAGGTCTTTGGGTCCTGGCTCCTTCGCTTTGGGAGCAGACGCTGGACGTTTGGCACGTTGGCCGGAGAGTGCTTCTCGGGCCGCGACCTGCAACCGGGCAGGTACCTCCCAGGTTCCCGGCCCAACGAAAGCCCCCAGACCCAAATGGAGAGGGGCTGCTTGGGGGCCCCCTGGGGCCCCTTCAGGCCAGCTAGGTCTTTGGGTCCTGGCTCCTTCGCTTTGGGAGCAGTCGCTGGACGTTTGGCACGTTGGCCGGAGAGTGCTTCTCGGGCCGCGACCTGCAACCGGGCAGGTACCTCCCAGGTTCCCGGCCCAACGAAAGCCCCCAGACCCAAATGGAGAGGGGCTGCTTGGGGGCCCCCTGGGGCCCCTTCAGGCCAGCTAGGTCTTTGGGTCCTGGCTCCTTTGCTTTGGGAGCAGTCGCTGGACGTTCGGCAGGTTGGCCGGAGAGTGCTTCTCGGGCCGCGACCTGCAACCGGGCAGGTACCTCCCAGGTTCCCGGCCCAACGAAAGCCCCCAGACCCAAATGGAGAGGGGCTGCTTGGGGGCCCCCTGGGGCCCCTTCAGGCCAGCTAGGTCTTTGGGTCCTGGCTCCTTCGCTTTGGGAGCAGTCGCTGGACGTTCGGCACGTTGGCCGGAGAGTGCTTCTCGGGCCGCGACCTGCAACCGGGCAGGTACCTCCCAGGTTCCCGGCCCAACGAAAGCCCCCAGACCCAAATGGAGAGGGGCTGCTTGGGGGCCCCCTGGGGCCCCTTCAGGCCAGCTAGGTCTTTGGGTCCTGGCTCCTTCGCTTTGGGAGCAGACGCTGGACGTTTGGCACGTTGGCCGGAGAGTGCTTCTCGGGCCGCGACCTGCAACCGGGCAGGTACCTCCCAGGTTCCCGGCCCAACGAAAGCCCCCAGACCCAAATGGAGAGGGGCTGCTTGGGGGCCCCCTGGGGCCCCTTCAGGCCAGCTAGGTCTTTGGGTCCTGGCTCCTTCGCTTTGGGAGCAGTCGCTGGACGTTTGGCACGTTGGCCGGAGAGTGCTTCTCGGGCCGCGACCTGCAACCGGGCAGGTACCTCCCAGGTTCCCGGCCCAATGAAAGCCCCCAGACCCAAATGGAGAGGGGCTGCTTGGGGGCCCCCTGGGGCCCCTTCAGGCCAGCTAGGTCTTTGGGTCCTGGCTCCTTCGCTTTGGGAGCAGTCGCTGGACGTTTGGCACGTTGGCCGGAGAGTGCTTCTCGGGCCGCGACCTGCAACCGGGCAGGTACCTCCCAGGTTCCCGGCCCAACGAAAGCCCCCAGACCCAAATGGAGAGGGGCTGCTTGGGGGCCCCCTGGGGCCCCTTCAGGCCAGCTAGGTCTTTGGGTCCTGGCTCCTTCGCTTTGGGAGCAGTCGCTGGACGTTTGGCACGTTGGCCAGAGAGTGCTTCTCGGGCCGCGACCTGCAACCGGGCAGGTACCTCCCAGGTTCCCGGCCCAACGAAAGCCCCCAGACCCAAATGGAGAGGGGCTGCTTGGGGGCCCCCTGGGGCCCCTTCAGGCCAGCTAGGTCTTTGGGTCCTGGCTCCTTCGCTTTGGGAGCAGTCGCTGGACGTTTGGCACGTTGGCCGGAGAGTGCTTCTCGGGCCGCGACCTGCAACCGGGCAGGTACCTCCCAGGTTCCCGGCCCAACGAAAGCCCCCAGACCCAAATGGAGAGGGGCTGCTTGGGGGCCCCCTGGGGCCCCTTCAGGCCAGCTAGGTCTTTGGGTCCTGGCTCCTTCGCTTTGGGAGCAGTCGCTGGACGTTCGGCACGTTGGCCGGAGAGTGCTTCTCGGGCCGCGACCTGCAACCGGGCAGGTACCTCCCAGGTTCCCG
>NW_028168378.1:15000-17500 GCF_964237585.1 Gallinula chloropus
ACGTTGGCCGGAGAGTGCTTCTCGGGCCGCGACCTGCAACCGGGCAGGTACCTCCCAGGTTCCCGGCCCAACGAAAGCCCCCAGACCCAAATGGAGAGGGGCTGCTTGGGGGCCCCCTGGGGCCCCTTCAGGCCAGCTAGGTCTTTGGGTCCTCTCTCCTTCGCTTTGGGAGCAGTCGCTGGACGTTGGGCACGTTGGCCGGAGAGTGCTTCTCGGGCCGCGACCTGCAACCGGGCAGGTACCTCCCAGGTTCCCGGCCCAACGAAAGCCCCCAGACCCAAATGGAGAGGGGCTGCTTGGGGGCCCCCTGGGGCCCCTTCAGGCCAGCTAGGTCTTTGGGTCCTGGCTCCTTTGCTTTGGGAGCAGTCGCTGGACGTTCGGCACGTTGGCCGGAGAGTGCTTCTCGGGCCGCGACCTGCAACCAGGCAGGTACCTCCCAGGTTCCCGGCCCAACGAAAGCCCCCAGACCCAAATGGAGAGGGGCTGCTTGGGGGCCCCCTGGGGCCCCTTCAGGCCAGCTAGGTCTTTGGGTCCTGGCTGCTTCGCTTTGGGAGCAGTCGCTGGACGTTCGGCACGTTGGCCGGAGAGTGCTTCTCGGGCCGCGACCTGCAACCGGGCAGGTACCTCCCAGGTTCCCGGCCCAACGAAAGCCCCCAGAGCCAAATGGAGAGGGGCTGCTTGGGGGCCCCCTGGGGCCCCTTCAGGCCAGCTAGGTCTTTGGGTCCTGGCTCCTTCGCTTTGGGAGCAGTCGCTGGACGTTTGGCACGTTGGCCGGAGAGTGCTTCTCGGGCCGCGACCTGCAACCGGGCAGGTACCTCCCAGGTTCCCGGCCCAACGAAAGCCCCCAGACCCAAATGGAGAGGGGCTGCTTGGGGGCCCCCTGGGGCCCCTTCAGGCCAGCTAGGTCTTTGGGTCCTGGCTCCTTCGCTTTGGGAGCAGTCGCTGGACGTTCGGCATGTTGGCCGGAGAGTGCTTCTCGGGCCGCGACCTGCAACCGGGCAGGTACCTCCCAGGTTCCCGGCCCAACGAAAGCCCCCAGACCCAAATGGAGAGGGGCTGCTTGGGGGCCCCCTGGGGCCCCTTCAGGCCAGCTAGGTCTTTGGGTCCTGGCTCCTTCGCTTTGGGAGCAGTCGCTGGACGTTTGGCACGTTGGCCGGAGAGTGCTTCTCGGGCCGCGACCTGCAACCGGGCAGGTACCTCCCAGGTTCCCGGCCCAACGAAAGCCCCCAGACCCAAATGGAGAGGGGCTGCTTGGGGGCCCCCTGGGGCCCCTTCAGGCCAGCTAGGTCTTTGGGTCCTGGCTCCTTCGCTTTGGGAGCAGTCGCTGGACGTTTGGCACGTTGGCCGGAGAGTGCTTCTCGGGCCGCGACCTGCAACCGGGCAGGTACCTCCCAGGTTCCCGGCCCAACGAAAGCCCCCAGACCCAAATGGAGAGGGGCTGCTTGGGGGCCCCCTGGGGCCCCTTCAGGCCAGCTAGGTCTTTGGGTCCTGGCTCCTTCGCTTTGGGAGCAGTCGCTGGACGTTGGGCACGTTGGCCGGAGAGTGCTTCTCGGGCCGCGACCTGCAACCGGGCAGGTACCTCCCAGGTTCCCGGCCCAACGAAAGCCCCCAGACCCAAATGGAGAGGGGCTGCTTGGGGGCCCCCTGGGGCCCCTTCAGGCCAGCTAGGTCTTTGGGTCCTGGCTCCTTCGCTTTGGGAGCAGTCGCTGGACGTTTGGCACGTTGGCCGGAGAGTGCTTCTCGGGCCGCGACCTGCAACCGGGCAGGTACCTCCCAGGTTCCCGGCCCAACGAAAGCCCCCAGACCCAAATGGAGAGGGGCTGCTTGGGGGCCCCCTGGGGCCCCTTCAGGCCAGCTAGGTCTTTGGGTCCTGGCTCCTTCGCTTTGGGAGCAGTCGCTGGACGTTGGGCACGTTGGCCGGAGAGTGCTTCTCAGGCCGCGACCTGCAACCGGGCAGGTACCTCCCAGGTTCCCGGCCCAACGAAAGCCCCCAGACCCAAATGGAGAGGGGCTGCTTGGGGGCCCCCTGGGGCCCCTTCAGGCCAGCTAGGTCTTTGGGTCCTGGCTCCTTTGCTTTGGGAGCAGTCGCTGGACGTTCGGCAGGTTGGCCGGAGAGTGCTTCTCGGGCCGCGACCTGCAACCGGGCAGGTACCTCCCAGGTTCCCGGCCCAACGAAAGCCCCCAGACCCAAATGGAGAGGGGCTGCTTGGGGGCCCCCTGGGGCCCCTTCAGGCCAGCTAGGTCTTTGGGTCCTGGCTCCTTCGCTTTGGGAGCAGTCGCTGGACGTTCGGCACGTTGGCCGGAGAGTGCTTCTCGGGCCGCGACCTGCAACCGGGCAGGTACCTCCCAGGTTCCCGGCCCAACGAAAGCCCCCAGACCCAAATGGAGAGGGGCTGCTTGGGGGCCCCCTGGGGCCCCTTCAGGCCAGCTAGGTCTTTGTGTCCTGGCTCCTTCGCTTTGGGAGCAGACGCTGGACGTTTGGCACGTTGGCCGGAGAGTG
>NW_028168378.1:27500-38896 GCF_964237585.1 Gallinula chloropus
CTTTGGGAGCAGTCGCTGGACGTTCGGCACGTTGGCCGGAGAGTGCTTCTCGGGCCGCGACCTGCAACCGGGCAGGTACCTCCCAGGTTCCCGGCCCAACGAAAGCCCCCAGACCCAAATGGAGAGGGGCTGCTTGGGGGCCCCCTGGGGCCCCTTCAGGCCAGCTAGGTCTTTGGGTCCTGGCTCCTTCGCTTTGGGAGCAGTCGCTGGACGTTTGGCACGTTGGCCGGAGAGTGCTTCTCGGGCCGCGACCTGCAACCGGGCAGGTACCTCCCAGGTTCCCGGCCCAACGAAAGCCCCCAGACCCAAATGGAGAGGGGCTGCTTGGGGGCCCCCTGGGGCCCCTTCAGGCCAGCTAGGTCTTTGGGTCCTGGCTCCTTCGCTTTGGGAGCAGTCGCTGGACGTTTGGCACGTTGGCCGGAGAGTGCTTCTCGGGCCGCGACCTGCAACCGGGCAGGTACCTCCCAGGTTCCCGGCCCAACGAAAGCCCCCAGACCCACATGGAGAGGGGCTGCTTGGGGGCCCCCTGGGGCCCCTTCAGGCCAGCTAGGTCTTTGGGTCCTGGCTCCTTCGCTTTGGGAGCAGTCGCTGGACGTTTGGCACGTTGGCCGGAGAGTGCTTCTCGGGCCGCGACCTGCAACCGGGCAGGTACCTCCCAGGTTCCCGGCCCAACGAAAGCCCCCAGACCCAAATGGAGAGGGGCTGCTTGGGGGCCCCCTGGGGCCCCTTCAGGCCAGCTAGGTCTTTGGGTCCTGGCTCCTTCGCTTTGGGAGCAGTCGCTGGACGTTTGGCACGTTGGCCGGAGAGTGCTTCTCGGGCCGCGACCTGCAACCGGGCAGGTACCTCCCAGGTTCCCGGCCCAACGAAAGCCCCCAGACCCAAATGGAGAGGGGCTGCTTGGGGGCCCCCTGGGGCCCCTTCAGGCCAGCTAGGTCTTTGGGTCCTGGCTCCTTCGCTTTGGGAGCAGTCGCTGGACGTTGGGCACGTTGGCCGGAGAGTGCTTCTCGGGCCGCGACCTGCAACCGGGCAGGTACCTCCCAGGTTCCCGGCCCAACGAAAGCCCCCAGACCCAAATGGAGAGGGGCTGCTTGGGGGCCCCCTGGGGCCCCTTCAGGCCAGCTAGGTCTTTGGGTCCTGGCTCCTTCGCTTTGGGAGCAGTCGCTGGACGTTCGGCACGTTGGCCGGAGAGTGCTTCTCGGGCCGCGACCTGCAACCGGGCAGGTACCTCCCAGGTTCCCGGCCCAACGAAAGCCCCCAGACCCAAATGGAGAGGGGCAGCTTGGGGGCCCCCTGGGGCCCCTTCAGGCCAGCTAGGTCTTTGGGTCCTGGCTCCTTCGCTTTGGGAGCAGTCGCTGGACGTTCGGCACGTTGGCCGGAGAGTGCTTCTCGGGCCGCGACCTGCAACCGGGCAGGTACCTCCCAGGTTCCCAGCCCAACGAAAGCCCCCAGACCCAAATGGAGAGGGGCTGCTTGGGGGCCCCCTGGGGCCCCTTCAGGCCAGCTAGGTCTTTGGGTCCTGGCTCCTTCGCTTTGGGAGCAGTCGCTGGACGTTTGGCACGTTGGCCGGAGAGTGCTTCTCGGGCCGCGACCTGCAACCGGGCAGGTACCTCCCAGGTTCCCGGCCCAACGAAAGCCCCCAGACCCAAATGGAGAGGGGCTGCTTGGGGGCCCCCTGGGGCCCCTTCAGGCCAGCTAGGTCTTTGGGTCCTGGCTCCTTCGCTTTGGGAGCAGTCGCTGGACATTCGGCACGTTGGCCGGAGAGTGCTTCTCGGGCCGCGACCTGCAACCGGGCAGGTACCTCCCAGGTTCCCGGCCCAACGAAAGCCCCCAGACCCAAATGGAGAGGGGCTGCTTGGGGGCCCCCTGGGGCCCCTTCAGGCCAGCTAGGTCTTTGGGTCCTGGCTCCTTCGCTTTGGGAGCAGTCGCTGGACGTTCGGCACGTTGGCCGGAGAGTGCTTCTCGGGCCGCGACCTGCAACCGGGCAGGTACCTCCCAGGTTCCCGGCCCAACAAAAGCCCCCAGACCCAAATGGAGAGGGGCTGCTTGGGGGCCCCCTGGGGCCCCTTCAGGCCAGCTAGGTCTTTGGGTCCTGGCTCCTTCGCTTTGGGAGCAGTCGCTGGACGTTTGGCACGTTGGCCGGAGAGTGCTTCTCGGGCCGCGACCTGCAACCGGGCAGGTACCTCCCAGGTTCCCGGCCCAACAAAAGCCCCCAGACCCAAATGGAGAGGGGCTGCTTGGGGGCCCCCTGGGGCCCCTTCAGGCCAGCTAGGTCTTTGGGTCCTGGCTCCTTCGCTTTGGGAGCAGTCGCTGGACGTTTGGCACGTTGGCCGGAGAGTGCTTCTCGGGCCGCGACCTGCAACCGGGCAGGTACCTCCCAGGTTCCCGGCCCAACGAAAGCCCCCAGACCCAAATGGAGAGGGGCTGCTTGGGGGCCCCCTGGGGCCCCTTCAGGCCAGCTAGGTCTTTGGGTCCTGGCTCCTTCGCTTTGGGAGCAGTCGCTGGACGTTTGGCACGTTGGCCGGAGAGTGCTTCTCGGGCCGCGACCTGCAACCGGGCAGGTACCTCCCAGGTTCCCGGCCCAACGAAAGCCCCCAGACCCAAATGGAGAGGGGCTGCTTGGGGGCCCCCTGGGGCCCCTTCAGGCCAGCTAGGTCTTTGGGTCCTGGCTCCTTCGCTTTGGGAGCAGTCGCTGGACGTTCGGCACGTTGGCCGGAGAGTGCTTCTCGGGCCGCGACCTGCAACCGGGCAGGTACCTCCCAGGTTTCCGGCCCAACGAAAGCCCCCAGACCCAAATGGAGAGGGGCTGCTTGGGGGCCCCCTGGGGCCCCTTCAGGCCAGCTAGGTCTTTGGGTCCTGGCTCCTTCGCTTTGGGAGCAGTCACTGGACGTTTGGCACGTTGGCCGGAGAGTGCTTCTCGGGCCGCGACCTGCAACCGGGCAGGTACCTCCCAGGTTCCCGCCCCAACGAAAGCCCCCAGACCCAAATGGAGAGGGGCTGCTTGGGGGCCCCCTGGGGCCCCTTCAGGCCAGCTAGGTCTTTGGGTCCTGGCTCCTTTGCTTTGGGAGCAGTCGCTGGACGTTTGGCACGTTGGCCGGAGAGTGCTTCTCGGGCCGCGACCTGCAACCGGGCAGGTACCTCCCAGGTTCCCGGCCCAACGAAAGCCCCCAGACCCAAATGGAGAGGGGCTGCTTGGGGGCCCCCTGGGGCCCCTTCAGGCCAGCTAGGTCTTTGGGTCCTGGCTCCTTCGCTTTGGGAGCAGTCGCTGGACGTTGGGCACGTTGGCCGGAGAGTGCTTCTCGGGCCGCGACCTGCAACCGGGCAGGTACCTCCCAGGTTCCCGGCCCAACGAAAGCCCCCAGACCCAAATGGAGAGGGGCTGCTTGGGGGCCCCCTGGGGCCCCTTCAGGCCAGCTAGGTCTTTGGGTCCTGGCTCCTTCGCTTTGGGAGCAGTCGCTGGACGTTCGGCACGTTGGCCGGAGAGTGCTTCTCGGGCCGCGATCTGCAACCGGGCAGGTACCTCCCAGGTTCCCGGCCCAACGAAAGCCCCCAGACCCAAATGGAGAGGGGCTGCTTGGGGGCCCCCTGGGGCCCCTTCAGGCCAGCTAGGTCTTTGGGTCCTGGCTCCTTCGCTTTGGGAGCAGTCGCTGGACGTTCGGCACGTTGGCCGGAGAGTGCTTCTCGGGCCGCGATCTGCAACCGGGCAGGTACCTCCCAGGTTCCCGGCCCAACGAAAGCCCCCAGACCCAAATGGAGAGGGGCTGCTTGGGGGCCCCCTGGGGCCCCTTCAGGCCAGCTAGGTCTTTGGGTCCTGGCTCCTTCGCTTTGGGAGCAGTCGCTGGACGTTCGGCACGTTGGCCGGAGAGTGCTTCTCGGGCCGCGATCTGCAACCGGGCAGGTACCTCCCAGGTTCCCGGCCCAACGAAAGCCCCCAGACCCAAATGGAGAGGGGCTGCTTGGGGGCCCCCTGGGGCCCCTTCAGGCCAGCTAGGTCTTTGGGTCCTGGCTCCTTCGCTTTGGGAGCAGTCGCTGGACGTTCGGCACGTTGGCCGGAGAGTGCTTCTCGGGCCGCGACCTGCAACCGGGCAGGTACCTCCCAGGTTCCCGGCCCAACGAAAGCCCCCAGACCCAAATGGAGAGGGGCTGCTTGGGGGCCCCCTGGGGCCCCTTCAGGCCAGCTAGGTCTTTGGGTCCTGGCTCCTTCGCTTTGGGAGCAGTCGCTGGACGTTTGGCACGTTGGCCGGAGAGTGCTTCTCGGGCCGCGACCTGCAACCGGGCAGGTACCTCCCAGGTTCCCGGCCCAACGAAAGCCCCCAGACCCAAATGGAGAGGGGCTGCTTGGGGGCCCCCTGGGGCCCCTTCAGGCCAGCTAGGTCTTTGGGTCCTGGCTCCTTCGCTTTGGGAGCAGTCGCTGGACGTTCGGCACGTTGGCCGGAGAGTGCTTCTCGGGCCGCGACCTGCAACCGGGCAGGTACCTCCCAGGTTCCCGGCCCAACGAAAGCCCCCAGACCCAAATGGAGAGGGGCTGCTTGGGGGCCCCCTGGGGCCCCTTCAGGCCAGCTAGGTCTTTGGGTCCTGGCTCCTTCGCTTTGGGAGCAGTCGCTGGACGTTCGGCACGTTGGCCGGAGAGTGCTTCTCGGGCCGCGACCTGCAACCGGGCAGGTACCTCCCAGGTTCCCGGCCCAACGAAAGCCCCCAGACCCAAATGGAGAGGGGCTGCTTGGGGGCCCCCTGGGGCCCCTTCAGGCCAGCTAGGTCTTTGGGTCCTGGCTCCTTCGCTTTGGGAGCAGTCGCTGGACGTTCGGCACGTTGGCCGGAGAGTGCTTCTCGGGCCGCGACCTGCAACCGGGCAGGTACCTCCCAGGTTCCCGGCCCAACGAAAGCCCCCAGACCCAAATGGAGAGGGGCTGCTTGGGGGCCCCCTGGGGCCCCTTCAGGCCAGCTAGCTCTTTGGGTCCTGGCTCCTTCGCTTTGGGAGCAGTCGCTGGACGTTCGGCACGTTGGCCGGAGAGTGCTTCTCGGGCCGCGACCTGCAACCGGGCAGGTACCTCCCAGGTTCCCGGCCCAACGAAAGCCCCCAGACCCAAATGGAGAGGGGCTGCTTGGGGGCCCCCTGGGGCCCCTTCAGGCCAGCTAGCTCTTTGGGTCCTGGCTCCTTCGCTTTGGGAGCAGTCGCTGGACGTTCGGCACGTTGGCCGGAGAGTGCTTCTCGGGCCGCGACCTGCAACCGGGCAGGTACCTCCCAGGTTCCCGGCCCAACGAAAGCCCCCAGACCCAAATGGAGAGGGGCTGCTTGGGGGCCCCCTGGGGCCCCTTCAGGCCAGCTAGGTCTTTGGGTCCTGGCTCCTTCGCTTTGGGAGCAGTCGCTGGACGTTGGGCACGTTGGCCGGAGAGTGCTTCTCGGGCCGCGACCAGCAACCGGGCAGGTACCTCCCAGGTTCCCGGCCCAACGAAAGCTCCCAGACCCAAATGGAGAGGGGCTGCTTGGGGGCCCCCTGGGGCCCCTTCAGGCCAGCTAGGTCTTTGGGTCCTGGCTCCTTCGCTTTGGGAGCAGTCGCTGGACGTTTGGCACGTTGGCCGGAGAGTGCTTCTCGGGCCGCGACCTGCAACCGGGCAGGTACCTCCCAGGTTCCCAGCCCAACGAAAGCCCCCAGACCCAAATGGAGAGGGGCTGCTTGGGGGCCCCCTGGGGCCCCTTCAGGCCAGCTAGGTCTTTGGGTCCTGGCTCCTTCGCTTTGGGAGCAGTCGCTGGACGTTGGGCACGTTGGCCGGAGAGTGCTTCTCGGGCCGCGACCTGCAACCGGGCAGGTAGCTCCCAGGTTCCCGGCCCAACGAAAGCCCCCAGACCCAAATGGAGAGGGGCTGCTTGGGGGCCCCCTGGGGCCCCTTCAGGCCAGCTAGGTCTTTGGGTCCTGGCTCCTTCGCTTTGGGAGCAGTCGCTGGACGTTTGGCACGTTGGCCGGAGAGTGCTTTTCGGGCCGCGACCTGCAACCGGGCAGGTACCTCCCAGGTTCCCGGCCCAACGAAAGCCCCCAGACCCAAATGGAGAGGGGCTGCTTGGGGGCCCCCTGGGGCCCCTTCAGGCCAGCTAGGTCTTTGGGTCCTGGCTCCTTCGCTTTGGGAGCAGTCGCTGGACGTTTGGCACGTTGGCCAGAGAGTGCTTCTCGGGCCGCGACCTGCAACCGGGCAGGTACCTCCCAGGTTCCCGGCCCAACGAAAGCCCCCAGACCCAAATGGAGAGGGGCTGCTTGGGGGCCCCCTGGGGCCCCTTCAGGCCAGCTAGGTCTTTGGGTCCTGGCTCCTTCGCTTTGGGAGCAGTCGCTGGACGTTTGGCACGTTGGCCGGAGAGTGCTTCTCGGGCCGCGACCTGCAACCGGGCAGGTACCTCCCAGGTTCCCGGCCCAACGAAAGCCCCCAGACCCAAATGGAGAGGGGCTGCTTGGGGGCCCCCTGGGGCCCCTTCAGGCCAGCTAGGTCTTTGGGTCCTGGCTCCTTCGCTTTGGGAGCAGTCGCTGGACGTTTGGCACGTTGGCCGGAGAGTGCTTCTCGGGCCGCGACCTGCAACCGGGCAGGTACCTCCCAGGTTCCCGGCCCAACGAAAGCCCCCAGACCCAAATGGAGAGGGGCTGCTTGGGGGCCCCCTGGGGCCCCTTCAGGCCAGCTAGGTCTTTGGGTCCTGGCTCCTTCGCTTTGGGAGCAGTCGCTGGACGTTCGGCACGTTGGCCGGAGAGTGCTTCTCGGGCCGCGACCTGCAACCGGGCAGGTACCTCCCAGGTTCCCGGCCCAACGAAAGCCCCCAGACCCAAATGGAGAGGGGCTGCTTGGGGGCCCCCTGGGGCCCCTTCAGGCCAGCTAGGTCTTTGGGTCCTGGCTCCTTCGCTTTGGGAGCAGTCGCTGGACGTTCGGCACGTTGGCCGGAGAGTGCTTCTCGGGCCGCGACCTGCAACCGGGCAGGTACCTCCCAGGTTCCCGGCCCAACGAAAGCCCCCAGACCCAAATGGAGAGGGGCTGCTTGGGGGCCCCCTGGGGCCCCTTCAGGCCAGCTAGGTCTTTGGGTCCTGGCTCCTTCGCTTTGGGAGCAGTCGCTGGACGTTCGGCACGTTGGCCGGAGAGTGCTTCTCGGGCCGCGACCTGCAACCGGGCAGGTAGCTCCCAGGTTCCCGGCCCAACGAAAGCCCCCAGACCCAAATGGAGAGGGGCTGCTTGGGGGCCCCCTGGGGCCCCTTCAGGCCAGCTAGGTCTTTGGGTCCTGGCTCCTTCGCTTTGGGAGCAGTCGCTGGACGTTCGGCACGTTGGCCGGAGAGTGCTTCTCGGGCCGCGACCTGCAACCGGGCAGGTAGCTCCCAGGTTCCCGGCCCAACGAAAGCCCCCAGACCCAAATGGAGAGGGGCTGCTTGGGGGCCCCCTGGGGCCCCTTCAGGCCAGCTAGGTCTTTGGGTCCTGGCTCCTTCGCTTTGGGAGCAGTCGCTGGACGTTCGGCACGTTGGCCGGAGAGTGCTTCTCGGGCCGCGACCTGCAACCGGGCAGGTACCTCCCAGGTTCCCGGCCCAACGAAAGCCCCCAGACCCAAATGGAGAGGGGCTGCTTGGGGGCCCCCTGGGGCCCCTTCAGGCCAGCTAGGTCTTTGTGTCCTGGCTCCTTCGCTTTGGGAGCAGTCGCTGGACGTTGGGCACGTTGGCCGGAGAGTGCTTCTCGGGCCGCGACCAGCAACCGGGCAGGTACCTCCCAGGTTCCCGGCCCAACGAAAGCCCCCAGACCCAAATGGAGAGGGGCTGCTTGGGGGCCCCCTGGGGCCCCTTCAGGCCAGCTAGGTCTTTGGGTCCTGGCTCCTTCGCTTTGGGAGCAGTCGCTGGACGTTTGGCACGTTGGCCGGAGAGTGCTTCTCGGGCCGCGACCTGCAACCGGGCAGGTACCTCCCAGGTTCCCAGCCCAACGAAAGCCCCCAGACCCAAATGGAGAGGGGCTGCTTGGGGGCCCCCTGGGGCCCCTTCAGGCCAGCTAGGTCTTTGGGTCCTGGCTCCTTCGCTTTGGGAGCAGTCGCTGGACGTTGGGCACGTTGGCCGGAGAGTGCTTCTCGGGCCGCGACCTGCAACCGGGCAGGTACCTCCCAGGTTCCCGGCCCAACGAAAGCCCCCAGACCCAAATGGAGAGGGGCTGCTTGGGGGCCCCCTGGGGCCCCTTCAGGCCAGCTAGGTCTTTGGGTCCTGGCTCCTTCGCTTTGGGAGCAGTCGCTGGACGTTTGGCACGTTGGCCGGAGAGTGCTTCTCGGGCCGCGACCTGCAACCGGGCAGGTACCTCCCAGGTTCCCGGCCCAACGAAAGCCCCCAGACCCAAATGGAGAGGGGCTGCTTGGGGGCCCCCTGGGGCCCCTTCAGGCCAGCTAGGTCTTTGGGTCCTGGCTCCTTCGCTTTGGGAGCAGTCGCTGGACGTTTGGCACGTTGGCCAGAGAGTGCTTCTCGGGCCGCGACCTGCAACCGGGCAGGTACCTCCCAGGTTCCCGGCCCAACGAAAGCCCCCAGACCCAAATGGAGAGGGGCTGCTTGGGGGCCCCCTGGGGCCCCTTCAGGCCAGCTAGGTCTTTGGGTCCTGGCTCCTTCGCTTTGGGAGCAGTCGCTGGACGTTTGACACGTTGGCCGGAGAGTGCTTCTCGGGCCGCGACCTGCAACCGGGCAGGTACCTCCCAGGTTCCCGGCCCAACGAAAGCCCCCAGACCCAAATGGAGAGGGGCTGCTTGGGGGCCCCCTGGGGCCCCTTCAGGCCAGCTAGGTCTTTGGGTCCTGGCTCCTTCGCTTTGGGAGCAGTCGCTGGACGTTCGGCACGTTGGCCGGAGAGTGCTTCTCGGGCCGCGACCTGCAACCGGGCAGGTACCTCCCAGGTTCCCGGCCCAACGAAAGCCCCCAGACCCAAATGGAGAGGGGCTGCTTGGGGGCCCCCTGGGGCCCCTTCAGGCCAGCTAGGTCTTTGGGTCCTGGCTCCTTCGCTTTGGGAGCAGTCGCTGGACGTTTGGCACGTTGGCCGGAGAGTGCTTCTCGGGCCGCGACCTGCAACCGGGCAGGTACCTCCCAGGTTCCCGGCCCAACGAAAGCCCCAGACCCAAATGGAGAGGGGCTGCTTGGGGGCCCCCTGGGGCCCTTCAGGCCAGCTAGGTCTTTGGGTCCTGGCTCCTTCGCTTTGGGAGCAGTCGCTGGACGTTGGGCACGTTGGCCGGAGAGTGCTTCTCGGGCCGCGACCTGCAACCGGGCAGGTACCTCCCAGGTTCCCGGCCCAACGAAAGCCCCCAGACCCAAATGGAGAGGGGCTGCTTGGGGGCCCCTGGGGCCCCTTCAGGCCAGCTAGGTCTTTGGGTCCTGGCTCCTTCGCTTTGGGAGCAGTCGCTGGACGAGAGTGCTTCTCGGGCCGCGACCTGCAACCGGGCAGGTACCTCCCAGGTTCCCGGCCCAACGAAAGCCCCCAGACCCAAATGGAGAGGGGCTGCTTGGGGGCCCCCTGGGGCCCCTTCAGGCCAGCTAGGTCTTTGGGTCCTGGCTCCTTCGCTTTGGGAGCAGTCGCTGGACGTTCGGCACGTTGGCCGGAGAGTGCTTCTCGGGCCGCGACCTGCAACCGGGCAGGTACCTCCCAGGTTCCCGGCCCAACGAAAGCCCCCAGACCCAAATGGAGAGGGGCTGCTTGGGGGCCCCCTGGGGCCCCTTCAGGCCAGCTAGGTCTTTGGGTCCTGGCTCCTTCGCTTTGGGAGCAGTCGCTGGACGTTCGGCACGTTGGCCGGAGAGTGCTTCTCGGGCCGCGACCTGCAACCGGGCAGGTACCTCCCAGGTTCCCGGCCCAACGAAAGCCCCCAGACCCAAATGGAGAGGGGCTGCTTGGGGGCCCCCTGGGGCCCCTTCAGGCCAGCTAGGTCTTTGGGTCCTGGCTCCTTCGCTTTGGGAGCAGTCGCTGGACGTTTGGCACATTGGCCGGAGAGTGCTTCTCGGGCCGCGACCTGCAACCGGGCAGGTACCTCCCAGGTTCCCGGCCCAACGAAAGCCCCCAGACCCAAATGGAGAGGGGCTGCTTGGGGGCCCCCTGGGGCCCCTTCAGGCCAGCTAGGTCTTTGGGTCCCGGCTCCTTCGCTTTGGGAGCAGTCGCTGGACGTTGGGCACGTTGGCCGGAGAGTGCTTCTCGGGCCGCGACCTGCAACCGGGCAGGTAGCTCCCAGGTTCCCGGCCCAACGAAAGCCCCCAGACCCAAATGGAGAGGGGCTGCTTGGGGGCCCCCTGGGCCCCTTCAGGCCAGCTAGGTCTTTGTGTCCTGGCTCCTTCGCTTTGGGAGCAGTCGCTGGACGTTCGGCACGTTGGCCGGAGAGTGCTTCTCGGGCCGCGACCTGCAACCGGGCAGGTACCTCCCAGGTTCCCGGCCCAACGAAAGCCCCCAGACCCAAATGGAGAGGGCTGCTTGGGGGCCCCCTGGGGCCCCTTCAGGCCAGCTAGGTCTTTGGGTCCTGGCTCCTTCGCTTTGGGAGCAGTCGCTGGACGTTTGGCACGTTGGCCGGAGAGTGCTTCTCGGGCCGCGACCTGCAACCGGGCAGGTACCTCCCAGGTTCCCGGCCCAACGAAAGCCCCCAGACCCAAATGGAGAGGGGCTGCTTGGGGGCCCCCTGGGGCCCCTTCAGGCCAGCTAGGTCTTTGGGTCCTGGCTCCTTCGCTTTGGGAGCAGTCGCTGGACGTTTGGCACGTTGGCCGGAGAGTGCTTCTCGGGCCGCGACCTGCAACCGGGCAGGTACCTCCCAGGTTCCCGGCCCAACGAAAGCCCCCAGACCCAAATGGAGAGGGGCTGCTTGGGGGCCCCCTGGGGCCCCTTCAGGCCAGCTAGGTCTTTGGGTCCTGGCTCCTTCGCTTTGGGAGCAGTCGCTGGACGTTGGGCACGTTGGCCGGAGAGTGCTTCTCGGGCCGCGACCTGCAACCGGGCAGGTACCTCCCAGGTTCCCGGCCCAACGAAAGCCCCCAGACCCAAATGGAGAGGGGCTGCTTGGGGGCCCCCTGGGGCCCCTTCAGGCCAGCTAGGTCTTTGGGTCCTGGCTCCTTCGCTTTGGGAGCAGTCGCTGGACGTTTGGCACGTTGGCCGGAGAGTGCTTCTCGGGCCGCGACCTGCAACCGGGCAGGTACCTCCCAGGTTCCCGGCCCAACGAAAGCCCCCAGACCCAAATGGAGAGGGGCTGCTTGGGGGCCCCCTGGGGCCCCTTCAGGCCAGCTAGGTCTTTGGGTCCTGGCTCCTTCGCTTTGGGAGCAGTCGCTGGACGTTGGGCACGTTGGCCGGAGAGTGCTTCTCGGGCCGCGACCTGCAACCGGGCAGGTACCTCCCCCATAGGAGAGGGGCTGCTTGGGCCTGGCCTTCAGGCCAGCAGGGCTTTGGGTCCTGCTCCTTCG
>NW_028168377.1:0-17746 GCF_964237585.1 Gallinula chloropus
CATTGTAGAGACTGAAACCAAGTTTCATTTCCACAACAAAGGATGTGTTTAGAAAGTTCCTTCACTTGGGGGATTGCATCTAACATTCTTTCTCATCCAAAAAATATACTAACTTACTTCATAATTTACTTACCTGTTGTCTGCTATATGTCTTTACATATTAATGTCCCTTTTCCACAAGGGTAGCACAGCCTTTTCAGTCTATCCTATAAACACTTCCAAATCCAAGACTAAGAAAAAGTTGAGTAATATTGGATTAAAGGAATTAAATATATTTTATATAACTGCACTTTAATAAAGCTGATATATTCTTGGCCTCACAGAACCTTATTTGAAAAATTACTTTGATTTTAAGTAAAAAGCAATACGTTATGCTCAGGTATAGCTAACATTTTAACCCATGTTCATTCTCCTTCATATGTTAAAGAAGAAGATTTTTTTTTTCAATTATTAGCATTTTGATCAACACTAAAATGAGGTTCTGTCTGAAAAAACTTGAGATAATATTCCTTGGGAATTTATTATATTACATTCAGTTAGAGAGTAAGAAAAAAAAAAAGACCAACCAAAACCAAACTAAACCAACCAACCACCACCACCGCCAAAACCCATAAAAATCCACAACAAAACCAAAGATATTTGAGGTTGTAACATTGATGCAATCCATAGAGCACAAATAGATAGAAAAACAGAGGCATGTTTGCAGCATGACACAGCTCCACCAACAACTATGCAATTTGGGAAAATACATTAATAATCATAGTTATCATACACCAGGAAAATGATAGATCTTTTTTTTTTTGACATGGATGAGACGATATCTAGAATAATGCCTGTAGACATGACTCCTCAGTCCTATCACAAAAACACTAAATTCTACTATTAAGTAGATTCTTACTTTCAAAGGATGCTTGGTGTCTCATTCACATGACCCTGAATTTACTGGGTTTGTTTTGATTCCCTAAAAAATTTGACCTACATAATCTCACTACTGAATGTTCATCTATCCGTCTTCACGATGCTTGAAACCTACTGTCGAGTTTTAATGAAATTCTAAATGCTTCAGTTTTTAACTTTCTACATGTTTGGTTAACACCAGGGGCTAGCGTAAAGTTCATCTCAATACTGCCACTGAAGGAAATAATGCAGTATGAATAGGATAATTATCTCTTTATTCTGACTTGACTGACAAAATTTCAATCTGTATAAATGTCAAGAATATTTTTTTGCCAACACACATGAAGCCATTTAACTGAAACTTTAGTACTTTAGTTCAAACCTTGTTCCCATCTCCCGTAGGGGAACTCCCCTAGCCACAGAATTTAATGCAGTATGCTCATCAATGTTGAACTACAATATTTGCATTAATGTACTTGTTAATAGTTATAAGTTGTTACAATAAATAAAATTAGGACTAATGCTGCCTAATATCATGTTTCAGATTATTTGTCTGGTCTGCAGGAATGTCTGAAAGAAGGAAAAAGAAGATCCACATCTCCAAGGAACTTGACTGCTATCATACGGTTTCAGAGAGACTTTCAAATGCTCAAAAACCACGTACTATGATTCATCTGCTTTCTCTTTTCTGTATCTCATAGCTGAACAGAAAAATCTGTTTCACAGGGAATATTAATCACAGTATTTGTTCCTTTAGTGGATAGCAAGCATTAGGAAATGCAGGACAGTCAAAGTGATTTAATACCCTCAGATTTAGAAACAAGTAGATTTATCATTCATAGCACAAAAGTACAAATGTAATTTGAGATGAATAAAAGTTTAAGGCCTCTCTTAGCTTTTTACAGGGCTGCTATAACATGTTAACTTGCCAAAATCTATATGTTTCCATATCTATGTTTGTATGTAGGAGAGGGAATGGGTTACTGACATTTACCATCATGTTCTCTAAGCATACATCTATTAGTTATATACTGAAGGATCACAAATTTTGAGATACAGTTTCTGATTCTCTGTGGTGATCTGCTAATTCATGATCTAGCAGACAGGGCTGTGCCTGGAAGCTAGGGCCTGTCCCACCATCCCAGACAGGAGCAGGAAGGCTGGGGGGCACTGAAGACAGTCCCAGCCCTGGGCTTCAGGCACCTCCCAGAGGGCAGGGTCAGGTTGAGGCTGGACTGGGACATCAGTATGTCAGGATAAGTCCTGGTGAGAGGAACTACGGCCAGACATTGCCCTGGGATAACCAAGTAGGACTCAAGGCCCTGTTCAGATGCCCTTTTCTCTGACACCACTCTTTGCTGTACAGATTCACAGAATGACAGAAAGTTTGAGGTTGGAAGAGACCTCTGCAGTTCATGTGGTCCCACCTTCCTGCTCAAGCAGGGCCATCTAGAGCTGGTTGCCCAGGACCATGTCCAGACAGCTTTTGAATATCTCCAAAGATGGAAACTCCACAGCCTCCCTGCAAAACCTGTGTCAGTGCTCGGTCACCCTCAGAGTAATGAAACTTCTCATGATGTACATGAGGAACTTCCCCTTGATTCTACCATCCCTTAAAGTATATATATGCATTGATGAATCGTCCCCTGATCCACCCTTTCTCCAGGCTAGGAAGTCCCATCTCTTTCAGCTTTTCCTCTATGACCATTCATTGCACTCTCTCCAGTAAGTTCACATCTCTCATGTGCTAGGGAGCCCAGAATTGGCAGAACTGGACACATTACTCCACATATGGCTTTATTAGAGATGAGTAAAGGAAAAGTGTCACCTCCCTCAACTTGCTGGGGTGACACTTTGTCTAATGCAGCTCAAAATACCATTACCCCTCTTAGCCACAAGGCCTCATGCTGGTTTATATTTAACTTGGTGTTCACCAGGAGCCCCAGGGTCTTTTCAGTCAAGCTGCTTTCCAGATGTGTGGCCCTCAGCAGATATTGCTGCACCAACAGCCCCTACAAGATGGCTTGGACCACATCAGACTAATAAACAATTAAACCACTTCTTTGGTGAGTCCTTGAATCATAAGATTATTAATGAAAGGGAAATTTTCTGATTATGTTGACTTCAGAGTCGGTCTTCAGACATCAGCTCTCCACAGAAGGCCCATGCATCTGCAGCAAAGGATGCCCACAGGTAGATAGATACCAGGGGCCTCATCTGTCTCAGTACTGATGATGCTTCAGACACCTCACCCACCATTCACCAATGAGAAGAAGACAGATTAAGAAGCCACAGAAACCAAGAGCCTTTTCCTGCACACAAAGAATTGTTGTCACTGAGGAGAGGATTTTAGTGGACTGACTGCCATTTCAGAAGACTGGATGAGGTCATCCTGGCATCCTGTAGTTTGGTATGAAGCTGTCAACTACACACAGTGTGAGTTAAAATGCTAACAACCAAAGCTCATATAAACAATCACAAAAGCAAAGTCACATACCATATTTAGTTTTGCAAGTCTTCAGAACTACTTATGACCATTAATAGCAATATTCTTGGGACATAAAATTATCATAGTATATCAAGAAATAAATCTGTAACCCACAATATTATAGATTGTACAATGAGTCTGACCACTGTAATTCCAAATTTCAAGATTATGAAAAAAAAACCCAACATGCTTTTCCTTCAGTAGATCCCATAAAACATTAACTTTATTGTGAATTTGGATTAAAAAAACTGAATCTTAGTATGAGAAACACAGTTTTCTTATTCTGTATGTTGATTGAAATCAGTTTCTAAGTTGAACGATCTGAAGTGTTGCAATCTGAAACTAAAGCAGTCTTTCAAAAACAAATAAATAGCAAAAACACATAAATGGTCTAACGCTGTAGTTATCAGTTATACTGATGTTAAACAAGAGGATTTTCATCAATATAGCTTACATTTGGAGAAATCTAGTTTAGTGCAGAATGTGTACGATAGTTATGTGCTTTATAACATAATGTCAAAGTTCACTAAGTATGCATACACAAATAGTAATGGTTTGTTCCAACAGTATGAGAGATTATGTAGTTTATGGAAATGCTGAAAATTATGTACCCTGCTAGCTATTACTTCTGTTTTCAAATTGGACTAAGATTTGATGATGATAGAGTGAGACATCACTGATTTCCTAAGCAACTGTCTTAAATTGTTATAGAAGGTGGACTGTGAATTTTGCATTATATAATTTTGGAGTGAAAAATCTGTTTAACCTTTCTTCCTGACCTTACCATCCACATGCAGTGGACCACTTCCAGCATGGTGAAAGACAAATCCTGACTATGCAATGAATTCTTTCCTTTGACACAGAGAATTATTTTTGAACTCTTTAATATGCTAATGTACATCGATTGGTAAGATTATTCCTTCCCCTTGATTCCTATTTGTCCTGATTTAATCAGATTATTTTTCTCTGGATTGAAACTTGGAAAAATTAGAAGGAAGACAGACAATCACATGTGTGGAAATTCTGATTTGCTAAGACTTTGGCTCACATCTTTACAACTTGATTTTTTTGGTGTTAAGTAAATTAAAGGCATAGCTATAAACATCACTCTTTACAAGTCAATGCAATGTGAAAACATTTGAATGCCAATGTTGATATATCATATACATTCATTTCATTTTTTAATTCAATTATGATTAATAGGAAGTTCACAGAAGCATGAATCAAACTCCAGCTGAGTATACACAAGTAGCTCAGCAAAAGATGAGGATGTATTTATTCATTAAAGTATGCAAAGCTGGAAGAGTGTTACACAAAGCTTTGGCCTGAACAGTACCTAATATAGGAAATGAATGTGTGAGGATTGAGTCAGCTTTAGACTTGTGGGAGCTTTGCCAGGACCTGTAATAGAAGTATGTCCTCTCACCCCATCTCTGCATGACTTGCATTGTTATTTGCCTTGGCTTCTGTTTGCCCTGGCTGCTCATCCCTTAACCTCTTTATTTAGAAAATGCTAGAAAAGGATGCAAAGCTTAGAAGGAAAGCATATTTTGGGAGAAACTGAGCAGTTGTCATCTTGCCCTGCATATATCTAAGTAGTCTGATAAGTTAAAACTTTTAAGGTACATACAATAAAACTTGGAATTTTTTTTAAAAAAATGTATAAAGTGTTCTCAGCAGTTGAAGAAGTCCAAGACAACACCAAAGAAGATGGATGTTACAGAATGTAAAGAAGGTGGTAACATGTTGTCTTGTTGAGTAAAAAATAAATTGTTTACTAGATAGAATGAGAGAATACATCTGTGTGGAAAACAAAAAGCAAGGAAAAATGCTCAGAAAAAGTGATTTGATTTTTCAGAGTAGCATTTTGTTTGTTATTAGTACATGAGTAAGGGGACATAAAGGTTGTATTTTCCAATTTCTTTTTTTTCCTGCCCACCATGTAGATTTCAAAGGTTTGGAGTTTTTCCCTATTTTGTTTTGGGTGTTTTTTTCTTAATACCAAAATGCTTCTTTATACTTTCCAATACTTCGTGGAAATGGAAATTCACTGTTTTGCAAGAGACTTATTTACCATTAAATCTAGTCTGGAGGTTCCAGGTTCAGTGTTATTTACAGATCCAGAGGTTCATCTGTGTGTAAGCAAAGAAACTTCACATTGCAGAAGCAGACAGTGAGGTTTGTTAATAATTACCAAGGCTCAGAAGTACTCTGTTACTGTCCCTGGAGAATATTGCCTCACAGAGACTCCTTTTATATTATCCAGCTGGGAAAGAGAGTTTTCTCTTTTCGGAGAAAAAAAATATAGCACCCAGAGCTTGTAGACCTCATTGTCTAGTTTATATCTTTTAGCAAAAATACCTGGAAAGCACCTAATACCTTTACTCAGTTTCTAAAATAAAAATCTATTCCTGATCTACCCTGTGGGGAGCAAATTATCCACAGTCAAAATCTGTATTTTGTCAGTATTACACAGATGTGCATTTTTCATATTATTTCCATATCTATTTTATGCAGAGATTCATGTATTAGCACTCTGCTCATAATATGCAGACCTGTTTTGTGTGATCATTAAGTACATATATCATCAAGTTGTTTTCAGAAGTATCATAACAATTTCCTTATGAAATATAGAAATAACATTGAAATTGGAAGTCTAAGGAGGAATTACATAATTAAAATGTCAGTAATGACTTATCTTTTAGAAAAATAATATAAATCTTTGTTTTTACAAACATATCATTGCATTTCACTGGTAGGTAGTTCTCCCAGGAGTAAATGGATAATTAGAAAGATTTGCTACATACATAGAAAAATAACTTTTGTAGGTAAATTCCCCCAACAGGATTTATTTTAATAAAAGAATCCGACTGAAAATAAACACTTTCATTTTATGGCACAATTACTACCAATGACATATTACTGCAGTGAACTCAGTGATTTCTTTTTAGTCTAGCATCATATTTCACTGCCTGCCCCTCTGTTTACTGTGTACGGTACTGTAATGCTGCTCAGTGAAAGAAAAATTGCTCTTTATTTTTTACTACTCATTAATATGGACTTTTTAATTACACTTAGATGGGCTTTAATTATAAATATGAGTAAAGTGAAGCTTAGGGAGAGATGGTTCATGAGTAATGAATGCAGGGGTAGCCTTATATGGCCAAGTACCTGCAGACACAGGCCTGCTCTGTCCGTTTTCCAGTCCAGTCTTCTCTAAAGAAATTCTTGTCAGCAAGCTGCACAACCACATTGCTACAGTCAATGTGCCCTGAGAAGAGGTACCCATATGGGCTCCTCAGTAATCAATAGGATGACAGCACTACATCACTTCTAGGGCTTCATCAAATCTTTTTCAGCTGATGGAGAGAAACTATTATCTCCTTGTAATTATGTCCATTGGGCACCACTATTATCTTTAGTTCTAGCAATATCGCCTTTACCACTGGCGTGCCTTTTGGGTTTTCTTGTTCAGATACATCTTTTGTATCCATGAGAGTGTGGTTTAATGTGAGGCTTTTTTCCAATAGCAAGCTGGTGACTGGCTCTTGTAAACTAAGGGTCGTACTTTGGATGAAGTGGTCAAGGACTGTAACTAAGGCTCCCTACGGAAGGTATCATGCTGAAGCAGTACTGGAACTTTCTGTTAAGTTCAACTGTTCTGCAGATCTTCCTGATAGGACAGCCTAATCATTATTAATGCCAAATGCTGTCCTCTGCATCTTCCCTCATCTTCTGAGACAACCCTTTACTTAAAGGCTTGCAAAGTCTTTTCCTGGAGGAAGGGTTATCCAGGACATCGTTTCAGATGCAGCTGTTGAGTGAATGGGGATAGTGAGCCCCATCATTCCTCTTGACTGCAGGTCCTGCTGGGTCAAATAGTGGGATTACACTAATACACAGGGAGGCCAAGGAGGCAGAATTGGCTCCCTTAAAATACTGTAATTTCTCACCGAATTTGAAGGATTAACCTTGCTGATAAATACCAGTTTTAGACTTGCCTAATAGAGAAACAAACTGCTTGTGCTAATTTTAGGAGTTAGAAGTAATAAAGGATGATGCTGTTCACTTACCAGGTGGTATAGAATGCAAAGAATCCTTTGATAAGTACCCACACTGCCTGCTTTCTCAGATCTTCAACACAAATCAAGCATAAAAGGTTTCCACCTCCAGAAGGGCACTTCCCTTCAAACTTAGAAATGAGTGAAGACTTCAGGTAAAACCGGGGCATTTTTGTATTGTAACTTCAATTTCTAAAAATGACTACCATATAATTATAGTAGGATAAGTTATGGCACACGTAATGCTTTTAAGGCAGTATTCTGTCAATCAACACAGTTGTGTAATCCAGCATGGTTTAAACATCAGAGATATATTAGCAATTAACATACATTTTCATTTTTCTTCCAAAAGTACTCATTATTAAAAATGAAACCTGTAAATAAAAATGCTTTGTGATTATTTCAGTTCATTAATAGATGCTGAAACTAATGTAGTACTTGATGGCATTAAAATATAAAGCCACTTCTTTCTTGTGAAAACTTCTCTTCTGTTGCATTGCAGAAATGTGTGTTCATGACATACTGAAAATGAGGGCTTACTTGTTGCACTCTACCCAGCAACTCTGAAAAATTATAGCTTTATGTCCTCTCTCCTAAATCTTTTCTGATTGCTAATTTTCTGTATTATGGAGATTCGTGTCTCTGGAGTTTGGGTGGCATAGTTTTGTCTACTGCATAGTTAGAGGAATGAATGTGCAAGTAAACACTGAATATTTTTAAGATCTCAATGCATGCTAACTCTAATGATAGTCAAATATTCCTCTCTGCCTTAGCTATTTACAGCCATCTGTAAACACCTAAATATCCCTTTTCAATGGCCTTTTCTCAGTCAGTTGTAAAGATGAGATTTCATAGGCTGACCGTGACCAGGAATGAGTTGTTCTCAATCACCCAAAGGCTGCTGTGAAGCAACAGCAACAACAATGAATCTTATTTCACTCCCACACAGGAAATGGGAACAGTCTTGGGAACAGTGAGCAAGGGAGGACAGTGTATCCTATGTAAAATATGGTAATGACAGGGCAGAAATGCCTTGAGGAAATTAGGGAAGGACAGAAGAAACCTGAGGTCACCCTGTGGGACAAGCAGGAATGGCACAGTTATGTCCCATAGGCTGCAAAGTCGTTGTTTAAAGTCCAGGGACAGAAGCTTGAGAGCATTGAAGGACTGAACCAACCTGATAGTGGTGATGACCTTGTACAGGCACAGGTCAGAGCAGGAGGGGCAGCTCTCCTTCACTTCTGCTCCCCAGTTCTTTGTTCTGGGGTGCCTAGGGAGAACAGAAATAATGCAGACACGCTATTGGCTGCTACATGCAGCTCTACAGCTCTGCCCTGGGTGACATCATCTATTTTCAATAAACTCTAGTCTGTTGTTACATGACAAAGAATTAAAGGACTCTGCATTGAGGGATGATGAAGTGGAACATGAATACATCCTTAATGGAATCCCTGAACAGGGCTGCTTTACTTCTAGCATGTTGGGTGTTTTTTTTTTTTTTTCAAGTTATGTTTTTAAGGAAAAAATACAACTTGAATTTAATACAGATATGCATTCTTTTATGTGGTTAATACATTTGTGCTAACTCTATTTATTTATAGGGTTATTTTAGCCACTGTGTATTCCAAAGACAAATGGAGTTTTGGGACCTTGTCAGTGAAGGAAGAATAATTTACAGGAGGGAATTGCTTGTAGCAGGTACATCTAGGATCATACTTTAGAGCAAGGGTCTGTCTCTGAAGTATTGACTGGAAAAGAATGAACTGATTATTGTGAAGACAATCAAGTAGCACAGGGACTGAGAGAACAAGTCCGTAAGAGAAGATTGCTATTAGTTTTGGAATGAAGAACTAGAATTGCAGTAGAAATAGACATCAGTGTACACAGTAATTGACTGGGATTAAAAAAAAAGTTTACCCCAGCCTCTGAGAATCTAAGACTGACCCTATCTTTCAAAGAAAGGACAGCTATAAGTTTAAATTAAGTGTTTTCTGATTTTTGCTTTTTCACTTGACAAAAAGACAGGTGATAAATTAACAGAGAGACCTGTGCAATTATTGACATTTTTAACAAAGTAACTGAGGGAATAATGAAAAGTAAGAAGCCAAATCCTTGGAAGCAAAAGTCAGGGAACTGGAAGGAGGAAACATTCATAAATTCTCTAGTCCTAGGAGAAGAATCAGGAATAGTCTGTAGCAACATTAAAATCTGAAAACTTTGACCAAAGAGGTCAAATTTTTGTGAACAGCCACAGAATTCAGAAACACTGAGATACAGAATATTCTTCAGGCTTGTACCTGAAGTGGTACTGCTATTTTAAGAAAAAAAAAATAAATAAAAAACAAAGGTGTCAGAGAAACCTGGAACAGACATAATGGAATTTCTGAAACATAGTTGGAAAATAGGCACAGCAGCTACTAAAACGTGAAGGTGTCCATGTAATACGTGCCGAGTGTCAAGATGCGCAGTGGAGCCAGACAGGTAACATAGCTCACACAGACTGTTTCAAGCAGTACTGGAGATGCATAGTTGCAATTAGCCAGGGCTGTGCTGCTCTTTCTAGGCTGTGTCAGTCCTGTCTGCCTGGATTTGTACTGTAATATTTCCTCCCAGTTTCAGCTGATCTTGGTTATATAACTGTTCTCTCCAGTGCAAACGATGATTTCAGAGAATAGTTGTAAATCTTGACTGTGTATGGAATGTGGAAGACCTAAAAAATGATATGCTATTGTTCATATTTCTGTAGCTAAAATTGAGATCAGGTAAGTAAAATACAATGGGAGTAAACCAGGAAATTTTATCTGCCCTTTGCTCTCTGATTCTCCTTATTTCATAAAGTAAGTTGAAATTCTGCTTCATGTCAAGTATACTTTTTGGTTTTCAGTTTTTACTCATCACTGAATATTAAAACTGTTAGGAAACTTGTTTTTGAGGGCTCCTGCAAACAAACAAGCTTCCTGGTTTTAACTCATGTGAGTAGACTCCTGGTAATTTTACTTTTTTTTTAAAAAAAACCCAAAACTAAAAAAACCAAAAAACATAAGAATACAGTCAAAATTAACTTTCACTAGCCAGTCCAGTTTGGTTTCCACCTAAAAACATCACACAGACCAATTTGTGCATGATTCATTACTGCAGTAACAGACTGAATGAGTGTCACTTGATTTATCACCTCATTCTACCAAAGCTTTTCCAGAAGTTCTCTGTGAACCAGATTTGACCAGAATCTTCAGATTGTAATAAATGGGGTTTACCTTATTAATTAAGACAAATATCATTAAAGTAGGAGCAAAAAATGCTAATAAATGGCTTGGGTCTTTTTCAACATTAATTATCTATAAAGCTTACACTGATAGCAATGAAAGAGGAGTTAGGTCACTACTAAAGAGTTTTTTGGTAAATTCTACTGATGTCACTCCAAGTTGGTCTGACTCTCTTGCCTTGGACATTTATGCATCAAAGTACTCAGAAAAGGTGCAAACGTCCAAGCAGCAGGGCCAGCTTCAGACAGTCATCTGTCAGCACAGCAGCTTGCCAAGGGCAGGCAACAGAAGGGTTGTGGCTTTCCCTGTTTGCCTTATCCATGCCAGGGCCTGGGAGAGCCAGATGACTCTTCCGTCAGATGCAGGGAGAGTTCCCTCCATCCCAGAGCTTCTCCTCCTTTCTCTGTTATCTTCCTGTAGCAAAAATGTGCTGGGCACAGGCCCAGAACTTTGCCTTCAGGACAGGAGGAGTTCATTTGTAGATGGTTGCAACATGGCAGTGTCAAATATCAAAAGAACCCTCTTCAACTAGGTATTTTTGTTCCAAATTAGTTTCTTTGCTCTTCTTGCTATTCCAATTTTTTCTGTACTCAATTGCTTCTGATTTTAGCAGTTTCTTTAAAAAATATTTTTAAATGCTCATTTATTTGTTATCATAGTATTAATTTAAACTCCAGAAGAGTTTCTGACACCTGCAGCTTGGTATTGGCCATGGCTGTGTTAACCCAAGCAGTCTTCCTTAAAGGTGCAAAAGGTACAGTGACACACTCAAATATTTAATGTGTAGTCAGATGCTGCAATTGTTTTGGGTTGGGTTTTTTTGGGTTTTTTTTTTTTTTTTTATTTTGTGGGGGTTTTTTGAGAACAGTTATGTCCTACTGAGCAGCAGGAAAAAAAAAAAAAAAACCAGTTTCTGACTACAGTACAAAATTACCAGGCTGAAAAGAACAATTCTCTTTGGCATCATGATTGGAAGAAAGCTGCTGACCCCACTTATAAACAGATACCTACTGAACAAGTAAATGTTGTTCTTGGATTTTTATTCATCTCAGTAAAGGATTCTGAGGGAAAAGTTGCAAGTACAACTGTATATAATGCTTGTGGAACCTAATTCAGGGACTAAAATAATTTTAGCAGAGAAGACTTTATAGGTAAAATCAGATAAACCAGATTCTGTTTCATTCATTTGAACAGCATTCTGCAGTAGACTCTCTGAAGTGTCAATTAACTCCAATTTTAAGTCCAACGTTGAGATAAATCTCAATTAATTAGAAAATCTATTCAAGATCTGTAAACAGCAGTACTTCTCAAATGAAATTGTCCTGGTTTCGGCTAGGATGGAGTTAATTTCTTTTCTAATAGTGGACAGAATTGCATGTTTGGAAGTTAGGATGAAAGCAGTGCTTCCCTCCCCTCCCCTCCCCTCCCCTCCCCTCCCCTCCCCTCCCCTCCCCTCCCCTCCCCTCCCCTCCCCTCCCTTCCCTTCCCTTCCCTTCCCTTCCCTTCCCTTCCCTTCCCTTCCCTTCCCTTCCCTTCCCTTCCCTTCCCTTCCCTTCCCTTCCCTTCCCTTCCCTTCCCTTCCCTTCCCTTCCCTTCCCTTCCCTTCCCTTCCCTTCCCTTCCCTTCCCTTCCCTTCCCTTCCCTTCCCTTCCCTTCCCTTCCCTTCCCTTCCCTTCCCTCCCCTCCCCTCCCCTCCCCTCCCCTCCCCTCCCCTCCCCTTCCCTTCCCCCCCTCCCCAATTTCCCCCCCGCTTTCCTTTTAAAGAACAAGCGACTGTGTGGTGCTCAGCTCTCAGCTGGGGCAAAACCACGACAGAAAGTTAAACAGATATTCAAAGAAATCTTTACAAACCTTATCTGTAAGAAGAAGTTTTCACTAGGTTTTATCACACCAGTCACAATGTCTGAGATCTGTATGATATTATCCTTTAATTCCCCCATTACAAGAGAAATATTTTTTTTTCCTTTCTCTTTCTTTCAAAGGGGCAGGCTGAGGACTTCTTTGACAACTTCAAAAATTGAAGTAAGAGGAAAAAATATACTAAGACAAAAAGGAATTTCATTCATTTAACTACCACCTGTCAAAATAGATTATTATTTTTTCCTTGTTCTTCTGGCTTCCCAATAAGAACACATTGTGAATGCATTGGTAGATTATGCAGTGGATTCTAAGATACTGAGACTCTGCTTTAACTAACTTCCATCACCATAAAAAATGCGTTGCCTAAAACAGGTTGGACTTCTATTGCAGAGGTTAGTCTTGAAACATGTTTCGCAGTCTTAAAATGAATCTTTAATTCATGTCGTAATAACTTCCGCAGCTCATTTATGCTTTGTTGATTTTGTTTCTTTCATACTTTAATCCTGAGAAAGACATAGCCACATGATTAAAATATTTATTTGTATTTTGTAGTGTTGTCTGGCTTACTGTGAAATCTTTATATTGATTTAAAAAGGAATCATAGAATCATAGAATCACTTAGGTTGGAAGAGACCCTCAAGATTATTGAGCCTCACACAGCCTAGTCCACCTCTAGACCATGTCCCCAAGCACAGCATCTATGTGCCTTTTAAATACCTCTAGCGATGGTGACTCCATCACTTCCCTGGGCAGCTAGGTCCAATACTTGAATACAGTAAAGAAATTCTTCCTGATATCTAAGCTAAATCTCCCTTGGTGCAATTTGAAAACATTTCCTCTCATCCTATCACTTGTTACTGGAGAGAAGAGACCAACCCCCACCTCTCTGCACACTCTCTGAAGGTAGCTGTAGAGAGCAATAACGTCTCCCATCAACCTCCTTTTCTTAAGACTAAAAAAACCCCTCTCTCTCAGCCACCCCTCACAGCCCTCGTGCTCCAGACCCTTCACCAGCTTTGTTTCCCTTCTCTGGACACACTCCAGCATCTCAACATCCTTCCTCTAGTGAGGGGCCCAAAACTGGACACAGAACTTGAGGTGCGGCCCCACCAGAGCTGAGTGCAATGGAACTATCACTGCCTGATTCCTGCTGGTGACACTATTCCTGATACAGTCCAGGATGCCTTTGGCCTTCTCGGCCACCTGGGCGCACTGCTGGTTCACATTCAGCTGGTTGTTGACCAACGCCCTGTTGCAGTTTTGCATGGCTGGGTTCTGGTGGAGAAGGGGGGCTGCAAGGGTGGCTTTTGCAAGAAGCAGATGGATTCTTTCTGCAGGCACCAGAGAGAAAACATTGGCCAATTCAAGGCTAGAGTCGCTGACCAAGGCCGTGCCCGTCGGCGATGGTCATAGCACCTCTGGGAATCACATCTGTGAGGAAAAAAAACACAAGTAGCTGCTTTTTGCCTCCACAGAAGGGAGTGAGAAGATGTAAGGAACTGTGCAGATACCAAGGTCAGTGAAGGGGGGGAGGAAGTGCCCTAAGTGCTGGAGACCCCTGCACTTGGCCTCTGTCCATTGATCCAGCCTGTCACGGTCCCTCTGCAGACCCTACCTGCCTTCCAGCAGATTGACAATCTGACATAAATTGGTGTCATGTGCAATCTTACTGAGGGTGCACTCAATCCCCTCATCCAGATCATTAATAACGATGTTAAACAGGACTGGCCCCAGCACCAAACCCTGGGGAACACCACTTGTGACCTGCCACCAGCTGGATTTAGCTTCATTCACCACAACTCTCTGTGTCCGGTCATCCAGCCAGTTTTTAAGCCAGTGAAGAGTATACCCATCTATTTCATGAATGGCTAGTTTCTCCAGGAGGATGCTGTGGGAGAGTGTCGAAGGCTTTACTGAATTCCAGGTAGACAACATCTACAGCCTTTGCTAGCCAGAGTCAAAAGAGGCTGCAGCATCTAACTTCTACCAAGGAATCTAAACTTGTGTGAAGCATCAACATTCCTTCTAGAACCATGGGTATTGAGGCAGTGATCTGAAGAAAAGATACTCTAAACCACAAACTAGCAACTCCAAGATATACTTTCAGTGTTCTCAAAAAACAGTGGGCTAAAGACAAGGCTAGAATAGTACCACTGAGAACTTGATCCACCCACCTTCTGGATGAAGCACAAACATGAAACTGATATTTTTTACAAAGACCAATGTGACTTGCAATGTGGGTTGACCCTGGACATCATCTAGGCACCCACACAGCCACTCCCTCCTCCCATCCAGTTTAATAGGTGAAGTAAAGAGGAAAAAAATAGGTGATAGAAAGGCTCACCACATTCCACAAACAGACCAATGTCCAGACCAATGTACATGCAATGAGTCCCTTGGAAGCCAGAAAACTCCCACCTTCATTTTCTTCTATCCCAGTTTTTATCCTTTGACCTATGTAGTTCAGCTCTCACATCTGTGTTTCTTCCCATATTCTTGTTCATCCCCAGACTGCTCACTACAGGAGGGTGGGAGCAGGCCAGGAAAGAGGAAACCTCAATGCTGTTCAAACACTGCTCAGCAATAGCGAAAGCATTGGTGTATTAACACTATTTTAGCCACAAAACACAGCACCATATAGATTGCTATGAAGAAAGTTAACTCCACCCTAGTCATTTCTAGCCCAATTTTCCTTATCTTTTGCATCAGGGTCTTAAACTATACAATACATCCTCATCAGCCACTATTTCCCTTTTTAATCCTTTGAGCTGTACGCAGGTATTATTCCTTTAGTTAACAGTGCAGTCTCATTGAATGTTCAACAAATGTTAATCCAAAAAAGTCCACTGAAATGTCCACTTACATGTACATTCAGTCCATGACTTGAGCTCCATCTGTTATGGTGGCTGTTTAGGACAAGAAAGGCAATGTGTTATGTTGGGTTATTAGGCACCACAGCTAGTTTGGATTGGATTCTTTCTGCACGGCCCAGTTTCTTATGGCATTCATCTGCTGTTGTTTCAGGTGGTTTCTATTGTTGTACTTCATTAACACAATTAACATGGGTTATATTTTTCCCAAAGCTTAAATCTCCTTGAGGTACACAATGGATTTCCTCATCCTCCCATATTGCCCATCAAGTACACCCAGGTCTTTGAACAAAAGCAGCCCCACAGTAGGGTTTGCCTTTTCTCAAGGGAGGAGCAACTGATGCTGTCTTTTCAAGTTAGTTTACACCCAGATGGGAATTCATTTCTTTCCACGGTATGTATGGCTTTTTTATTGAGCAGGGTCAGGTCAGTTAGCAGACTTCCTCATGTTAACCAGCCAAGTGGCTTCTGCTACATTAGCATCTGAATGCTTCCATGTCCCAGAACCCATCATTCCCAAAATAGCCCATTATCTTGATGTTGGATAGGGGATGCAATACACTCCATCAGTGCTGTGTGCCTTAGCTCAGGTATCAGAATCATAGAATCATAGAATGGCATGGGTTGGAAGGGACCCCAAGCAACACAGACCTCCACCCCTCTGCCACAGGCATGGCCACCAACCTCCAGGGCTGGATCTACACAAGGTTGCCCAGGGCCCCATCCAACCTGGCCTTGAACACCTCCAAGGACGGGGCATCCACCACCTCTCTGGGCAGCCTGCTCCAGCACCTCACCACTCTGTCTTTAAAAAACTTCCCCCTAACACCTAATCTAAACCTTCCTTCCTTTAGTTTTAATCCATTCCCCCTTGCCCTACCATTGTCTACCCTTTTAAAAAGTTGATTCCCCTCCTGTTTGTATGTTCTCTTCAGGTACTAGAAGGCTGCAATGAGGTCCCCCCGCAGCCTTCTCTTCTCCAGGCTGAACAAGCCCAGCTCCTTCAGCCTCTCTTCTCAGGGCAGGTGCTCCAGCCATCTAATCATCTTCATGGTCTTCCTCTGAACCCTCTCCAACAGTTCTACATCTTTCTTGCACTGGGGGCCCCAGACCTGGACACAGCACTCCAGACGGAGCCTCACAAGGGCAGAGTAGAGAGGGACAATCACCTCCCTGTCCCTGCTGGCCACCCCTCTTCTGATGGAGCCCAGGATACCGTTGGCCTTGCGAGCTGCAAGAACACACTGCTGGCTCATGTTAAGTTTCTCATCCACCACAATCCCCAAGTCCTTCTCAGCAGGGCTACTCTCAAGGAGCTCTTCTCCCAGTCTGTATCTATGTCTGGGATTCTTCCAGCCCATGTGCAAGACCTTACACTTTACAGTGTTGAATCTCATTAGGCTGCTTCAGAATCAATCCCACTGTTTGATTAATTTCTTTCCGGGGAGCCATTTCAGTACAGGACATGCTTTTCAAGATACAGAATGGATTTTTTGGGCACTACCATGGGTACTTTTCTAGCTACCCTATAGTAGTTTTCACTGTGGTAAGCACATGACATTTGCCTTGGCATGTTCACAGCATTTTAGGTTCCATCCTTGAAATATTCATAATTCTAGACATGCTGAACATGTCTCTATTTTTACCAAAAGAATTTAAACTATTCATAAGTAATCTACATTGATTGTTCTTAAAAATAAATAAATTATATCTGTCTTCCTCTTATTCTTTCAACTTTATTGTGATAAAGTTGCTGTGTGTTCTAGTCCAGACTGCTTTTCAGGAAGAGTACTAAAGTGTCTTTTAAAAGGACAAAGACACTGCTCATTTGCAGACAAATTACATAACTAGTTGCGGTAAGGAAGCTGTGGGAGACAATGGTCATCTTCTTCCTTCAATATTACCAATAAGAACAAGGAAAGCAATGAGGGAGAAGAGACAGAAAAGTGATCTCTTTAGAATCCGTGCAATTTCAGCTCTGAAAAACAAAAGCTCCATGTTATTTCCTTCCTTCCTTCCCCCCTTCCTCCCTTCCCTGTTTTCCCCTCGCTCTCTTTATGTCTTTCAGTTTATGGAGTTTACAACTTCTTCCAGTTTCTGATGTATTTAATCTCCACACATGTAAATTCCTTATGCAGTTTATGGAATTTACAGGCTCTTCAATCTTAAAGATGGAGAAGCATAGCTTGTAAATTTTTATAAACTAGTGAGTATATATTTCACTATTTATATATAGATATGCATTTATACAGTTACAGACATTTTCTGCATTAGAAGGCGGCAGAGGTGCAAGCAGAACTCTCTCTT